>NC_055995.1:104873324-105056902 GCF_018446385.1 Zingiber officinale | reverse complement strand
GGGAACATGCAAGTGGTAAATTCAAGTTTTGAATATCCTGAGATTTTTCACCACCCAAAGTCTCCTCTTGAGAGGAGGAATGGAAAAATAAGGTTGGGATTAGAGGTAGCATCCATGGACCCCAATATGATTGAGACGTGGAAACCCTTATTTAGTTGGTGAATACCCAAATAATACCTACTTGGTTGATTCGGATAAATGGTTTTAAGGTTGGGTATGTATAAGGTCCAAAGTGGAAGATAGGAGGTAGATGGAATTGGGTTTTACAAAGTCTATGCCTTTGTAAATGTAGCCATTTGGCAGATTTCAAGGGGACACTATAGTGATCATATATAGTAGTGTATGACACATGCAGTTCCAGTGTTATAAATGGTGGTAGGCGGTGGCGGGATGGTCATTGACGATCTACCACCTCGGCCGCCTATGTAGTTGAATTTTTTTTACTATTTTTTATACATAATATTATAAATAATCACTATTCTTTATAATATTTACTTTTAATAAAATATATTAATTAAAAATCAAAATTTTATTCTAAATATTTAAAAATAAAAAATATTATATATATATTAATTAAAATTAATGAGATAATTGTATTATGCTTTAATTAAATTTATTTAAATTATCTCAATTATAGCTAGGAGTTAATTAAAATTATTAACCTAAAGTTGTTTAATTAAATCCTAGCTTACAATCTACCCGTGTACCATGTTTCAGCTGGCCGACGAGTCTGATGCGTTGTTGGGACCATGCTATGTGACGGGCGCGGAAGCGTCGCCGGACCCGTCGCATGGCTCAGGGTACGCGTCCGGACTCGTACCTAGCCAGGCGACGTGTTCAGGCGTGTTGTAGTGGCGGTTCTAGGCGTAGCGGTGGCTGCTCAAGGCATGACAGTGGTGGAAGGAGGTGAGTTCTTGTCTAAAACACTGCCTCAAAGGTGGTGCGGTTGATGCTCGCGTCTAGCCTAGGTGGCCGCCTCAACCGTCATTTAGAACACTGTGTAATTCGCATGCATAGGTAAAAAACCTTATTTAATCCATTAAAACCAATTTAAATTTAACCACATTCACGCAACCTTAAGTTAGGATTTAATAACTTGTAACTTTACATACTTACGTTAGACACTTATTTTACTAGTGGTAAATACTTTAGATACTACTACTGGTTATATGCCTCCACATATATCACATGAGATATACAATGAGTCAGACATTATGCAGCCTGCTTATGCTTTTGAAATTTTGAGACAAAAATTTGGGTATGTTTATAAAAAAAAGTGATTAGGAAATCAAACTTGAGAACTTTTGAGGGCATTCTATTATGAGATAAGTAGCTATTAGAATGCATTAACCCCAAGGATATTCTATAACTGCATAGTTAACCATTAAAGCTTGTGATTTTTTCCTTATGCACTGAATCTTATAAATCTGTTGTTGTTCTTAGATAGGTTCTCAAACCTAACAACCTTGTGAAGAAAAGTTTTTTTTTAAGAAATGTGAAAATTGCGATAGAAATAAACATGACAAAGGAGTTTGAATGCAATGGACCAGAAGCTTCCTGGGTGTGGCCAGTTAGCTGGTCATTGTGTATTGCAGATTGTATAATGCAGCTCAAGTTTGCCTTCCAAGGAAGATTATTATTATTATTATTTTTATGCAATGACTTGCTCTGGCAGCATGTCCAAGTTAGAACAATCAGTTGTTCTGTCCAAAATGGCACATGGAAATTGCCTTGCATACAAACATCATACATGTGAGATTGAGATGACGCATTATGTTGTAACATTAGGAACCCATGTATAATGATTAGACCAGAATTCAAAATTTCTTTGCAATATGGGTGGGAGGCAGGGGTTGTAAAAAACATGGGATCTAAAATCATTCTTCTTAATTTTGCAATTTCCATTGAATTATATAATATACTCGTACTCTTTTCTATTTACAGCTAATTGTTCTTGGCAAAATCAGTGCTGAAGATGTTGCATCAGAGATGGGCATCTCATTAGGTTCCTTGCAAGCAGCACTTGTTGTATGTTAACAATTTTTTTTTTTTTTAAAAATCTCTTTGTAGTACTTTTTTGATAGAGAGAATTTCTGTACGGCAGGGGGAAACAACATCCTTTTCACCTGGTTTAAAGTTGAAAATAATCAAATGGCTTCAGAATTCTATACATGTCTCAGCTTTGCAACCTTCAAAACTCAGAAATAGCCTTCCAGCATCATCTGAGTATAAAGTCACAAAGGTTGATAGCTTAAATTCTGTCAAAGAGAAGGATTATGAGAACAGATTAGTTGGTGCTAAAGTCACAAGTATTGAGTTGTCAGATGCTGTTCTTGTTAAGTCACTATCACCATGGAGAACAACAAAAAGCCAGATGACGGTAAAGAATAATGATAAGACACCCATACTCCCTTCTGTTTTGGAAAATAGTAATGGGAATATAGATGGTGTTCCGCTTGTCATCAACGAAGACATTAGTGGAAAGAAATCTTCTAATTTAATTGAGGCAATGCCAAATGACCAAAACCTTTCAGAGATGGTAATTATTCTATTAAAGAGTTGCAATATTTTGTATTTTTTCTAGAGTGACTCGACACTTGATTCTTGTTTAACAAATGCAATTTTTGTGTGATCCTATGTTCCCTATTTTACCTAGGCAATGGTCACACTCAATCCTTGCTTTTTTATGAGGTGTTAAACATTTGTAGTAGTGGAGTGGTTTTAAATTGGTTGAATTATGATTTTGTGCTTTCTAAGTATTTACTTTGTTGATCCATGTCTAGGGTAGGACCCAAATCCTGTCATTTTAGAAACCAAATCAAAGGGGGTTTGGTTTAATTTTTTAACACACCTCATCGTTGCTGTTGGTATACTAATAATAGTGGAGCTGTTGCTTCTGAATACCATTATCATGTGAGGTTTTATGTTTGTTGGTCACTGCATGCCGTACGTGGAATCTGGAAAGGATGCACATATCAATTGGACTATTTATGAGATAATGATGCTTAATAGCCATGTACTTGATAGTTTGATTTGTTGAAATGAAGAAAAACTTAGATTATGCAAAATAATGACTTATTGGCTAGTCAGTATTCAGTTTTCTCCTTCGGAGTAAAATCTTGGGTTTTTTGGTTGTTAACGAGTTTATTAATTGCTTTGCATTCCCAAAGATGTGTATCGTATAATATTGATTTCTGATCTTATTGGAGTAAAATAGTAGTTCAGTTTTTTTTATGATTCCCATACACTAATTATTTTATGCTTCTTTGCTCAAAGAAGGGAGGTAGTACTTATATATGCTTAACACTAGCAACTATTGGAATATGCCAAAATGTATTAACAAATAGGAGATGGTGCTTTTTATGACTTTATGATTAATATACTGTTTTTTTTTTCTGACTCACTGACTAAATACTTAAAATCTTAGATCTGAGTAACTACTCTAAAGGGTAACAAGAAATGTGCAGTACTTTTTTTATTTTCCATTGATTTGCTGGAAACATTTTGTAATTAAAATATCATGTTTTGTAGAATTGTATATCATGTCCAGTGACTGTGTTTTTGACCTGCATCATGATTTTATACTGTTAATATTCAAATTCATTCTAGTGGTGAATACTTCTTCAAAATACTAAAAAAAAGCAGCCCAGTGCACGAAACTCTCGTCAATGAGGGGTCGCGGGGAAAGGTCGGACCACATTGGGTCTATTGTACGTAACCTTACCTTGCAGTTGTTTCGTGACTTGAACCCGTGATCTCAAGGTCATATGGCAACAACTTTACCATTCCGCCAATGCTTCCCTTCTACTTTTTCAAAATACTAGATGACTGAAATAGCGGCCTCTATTTGTTGTGACCATTTTTCAACTTTAAATTTGCTTACTCAAATTCTTTTAGCATTTGATGAGTGAGGCTAATTTGTCTTTTATGCAATAAAATTCAACTGAGTTTCTCTTTCTTAATGAGTTATTTATGATTAGATTCATGGTCTTATCTCATACTTCCTAGCAGATTACCGAAGACACTCTTAGGAATGACGATTCTAATGCTTTTTACCCAGTTTATGGGCCTGAAGGTAGGTTATTCTGTTAATTTTTTATCCCTGAATTCTCCTTGTTGTGTTCTTTTATTTCATGGCTCATGTTGGATATGATATTTGAAAGAAATTGTGTCGAGGCATGATTATAGTTGTGTTGTTTGGACTTCATGTTTTTTTTGTTCATCTTTAAAACTCACTGGACACATTTGACATGGTATCCACTCGACAACAAGATTGCATCAGATGTGGTTTTGAAATTTGTCTTGATCCTTTGGGATAAGAGTCACCTGAGTTATATCAATTATGTATTATGGGTTTGGTTGCACATTGGGTATTTTATTCTCCGAGTACATAACAAAATTTTATATATGGTGTGATGTGCTCTGCTAGGCAATACAATAAATATGGTATTTTTTCTCCCAACAAGGATTTTCTCTCTCTAAAGTATAAACAAGGATTTTCTCTCTAAAGTACAAACAAATCTTTTTCTCTTTCAATAGGGTGTCAAGTTAGTCCATCTCATGTGATGAGTGGGATAAGATCACAAATATGATACCTGTTTTATTGAATTTGTTTTTATTAAAACGATAAAGAAGTTGCTTAGAAAATATTATATTTGGCAAAAGGGGAAGATCATTTTTTTTCTTAGGATTGTGCTGATGGGTGCTGCAATAACACTTAGTACGCTTTGGCACATTGCAATACACATTAAGATGAATTAGTATTAAGTTGGGATAAGATTAATGAAATGAAGACTACGAACTTCATTTCCTTCCTTCTCTACCCCCCCAACACACACACAAAAATGGAAATTCAAACATCACTCAAGATTTCGAACCTACACTATTCTAGTATCCTCATTGTCTTGTGTAAAAACTAGAACTTTAGTTTCCTCTTTGGCCACACTTTACTTTCCTCATTGGCCACGAGACATGCATACCCTACTGGGTGTTTGTCCAGGTGGCTATGCTAATCACTAATCCCAGTTGAGGAGAACAAGGAGGCAAAGAGGAGAACAAGGAGTTGCGTACTACATTGAAGCTTCGCCACATCGGGACTACATGAAGGAAGACACATAGCATCAGGATTGTGTCACTGAAGACTCAAATAGTGTCAGGATTCCACGTCAAAAACTCACAGCGTTGGGACTATGTCGTTGAAGACGAGCTGCGTTGAGACTACCTTGTTGAAACCCTAGCCTTCATTGCCCATGGAGGAATGAAGGTCTTTGTCAGTTGCCTGCACCACTCATGGAGGTGGAAATCATCATTTAAGGAGCCATTGAGGAATGAAGAGAGTATAACATCTCGAGTGTTTTCACATGAAGTGGGTAGAACAACAAATTTTGCCAATGCTCCGATTAGCATGGAAAAGTTTTAAAAACTGTGGATAATATCAAACTTTCTTACTCAATCTTTATCCTGAGATTAATTCCTCTTCTCAAGAGTACATACTGCAACCCTAACTTTCTTATTCCTTCTGTGACCTCACATGTCACTTTAGCTTCCCAAATTTTTGAATTTTGTAGTGATTTCAGTAGTTTGAGGAGGGATTTAAGAGGATTATATTAATCCTTTTGAAGATTATTGTAAACTTAAATTTTGAGAATTGCATCTTGAAAGTTTCTTGGCTGCCTTGGTTATATCGTGTCTTTGTCATCTTAGGCGAGTTCATTTTCAATTTTTTTGTTTTTTTTGTGTTTTATGTAATAGGCTAGACATAAATAGTATCAATTCTTGAGTTCTAGTGGAGATCTTCAGATTATTAGCTGACAGTTTTCTGCATGGTTTAAAATTTTAATTCTGAGCTGCATATCTGTCCCCAAGCAAAATTAATTTGTTTTGGTGCTGTTTAGACATGCTGACAGTGGTGCTGATCAACACCAAAGAAGAACAACTACCTTTGGCTCCCTCTTCACTGCCGAACCCTAGCAGTATGAGAGGGGATGAGAAACCTGGAGTTTTACCATAGTTGTTGCCATTGAAATCACCTTAGAAATCCCTGCTAGATGCTATTCATTGAAGAGCCCAGACATGCGTTTCTGTGCCAGAGCAGATTGAGATGTCTTGCCTGATTCAGGCGAAAGAGTGTGAGATTTAAAATCATGATTGTGTCTTGGTTTTATCCTTCATGGGGTGTTTGCTCTTTGGGTATTATTTTAAGGTCTTACATATCTGTTGTAGTAGTTCTCTCTTGGACATTACAACACAAAACACAACACAATATCTTCTCTTAATTCTCTACTTAGAATAATATATTGAATATGTGGGTTGCATTTGGAGTATATGCGATGTAGGTAGGCAAATATGGGAGCTGGTCCAGTTGGATATGCATTTGAGTCAATATACGAGTCCAATAAAGTTTATTCTTTAATCTAGTCAAATAAGAAATTCTTTGGCCATACCATCGTTTACACTAATTCAATAAGAGTGAGAGGAATATGATGATAGGAATTTAGTTTTGAGAATGATGGTGTTTTGTCACATAAATTTATTATAAAGAGGAGCAACACTTGTGAAGGTCTTTGTATGAACAATTTATATTTTGATAATTGTTAGAAACTCAATGTTTGGTAAATGCTTTTTTATATATTAGTGTATAAAAATATATATACTGCTTTGGTTTATATTTGATATAATTGGCGCAATGATAAAGTTGTTGCCGTGTGACTTAGAGGTCACGATTTGAATCTCAGAAGCAGTCTCTCGCAAAGTAGGGTAAGGCTAGGGCTGAACCGAACGTTCGTGAATAAGCTTGGTGGTTAGCTTGGTAAGAGCTTGTTTATGTTCATTCAATATACACAAGATCAATTAAATGAACAAGCTTGAACAACTCGTTTAACTAAACGAACAAGCTTAAATATATGTGTTCAGCTTGTTAACGTTCGTGAACTTGTTTGTGAACCATGTTCATCAATAAAACTCATATCAACTTGTTAAATAAATAAAAAACTTTCAAAATGAACAAACAAACTTGTATTATTAAGCTCAATAACTAATCAAAGAAGTTTAAAATGTAAAGTTTCAAATAATCAAACAAGCTTGAATTGAAAGCTTGATAATATCTAAATGAACCAAGCTCAAACAAGCTCAAACCAAGGTCAAGCTCATAAAATAGAAATCAAACAAGCTTGAACGATCATTTTAACGGCTTGGTTCATTTTAGGCTCGACTTGACTTGGTTGCCTTATCAAACAAGCTTGAACACTACAAAGCTTGGCTTGGTTTGACTTGTTTACGATCATAAGGCTGTGTATAATAGATCCTTGCCCAAGACCCGCATTGGCGGGAGCTTCGTGCACCGGGCTTCCCTTTATGTGATTGATGTAAAATTTCTTGCATATTTACACATGTCCGGGTTTAATTTGAATGTGGTTGTCACTCTAATTAATTTTTCATGTTAATATGTATTACCTATTTATCTATATGCCTTATAATGTGGTTCAGTTTAGCATAAACATTTTGTTAAAGTTTATTTTGAAAGCTCCATCTATTATGGAAAATATTAATAGTTGTATGCTAAAATATGAACAGAAATATCCTCACAGTTGACTTTTCAAATTGTTTTTGTCAAGGACAACTTATAAAATACAAACAGCCAGATTGTTCAGACATGAATTTTATATTATGCAACATACTGAATCTCTGACTGTATATCATCATCACCAACAGGAAACCCATTAAGAGTAGATTCCAATAATTTGTCCTATGGAGAGTGCAATTCAGATGATGTTGAGGTGAAAGTAACTGGACTTCATAACAATGACAAACAAGCTGAGGATGCTAATGCCATCTGTGAAAATAAGCAACAACAGGAGTATAGTTCTTCAAAAGAGTTTAATAATGAAGTTGATGCAGCACTTTCTTATAAATTTCATTTCGAGTAAGTATTTTTTTTTAATAACCCAAAACCTGTTTCTTGTTTCCTACAGGGTATTTATTTTATGTTGCTTCTATCATTTGTGAATTTGTTTTTTCTTGTCGTTGTTAAGTTGAACAAATCTTTTTTAAACCAATAGGATAATAATTAGTATATTTGTATTTTAAAATTTTAATTTATTCAAGTTTATTAATTTTTGTGCAGAAATGGTGCTCTTGGTTCTATTTCGGATATCCATCCTTTGATCAATGTGAAGATGTTGCATTTGCAGAACTTATTCAAGAAAACTCCTGGAGATCCAACATATGATGGTAAATTCTATGTCAACAAATGGTTTAACTAGACCTGTTCCTTTATGTTATACCAATATATGTAGTTGAAAACATTTTTGTGTACTGATAACAGTGAATTCATGTCCTCAATGCATCAAACAAGGCTTGCCTTGTTCTTGCACGGATACAAAATGTTCGTTGGGTGGAGCAAAGTTTGATCAAACTTCTAAAGTTAAGAATGTGGGCCTCTTGGAACTTTCCCCGCAGGATGAAGTGGAGGAAGAAATAGTTTACGCACAATCTAAGCTACTTGATATTGCCATGACAATTAAGCATAAATATGGTGAAGCAGCTTTTTTGCCCCCCCAAACCTGCCTTATAGCTGTTAGAATAGTATTGGTGATTGGCCATTAATTTATTTGAGATTGTATACATTCTGAATTTTCTTTTGTACCGTGCAGATGATTTATTGTGGAGGATAGTTAAGAACCTTCCTCGTGAGCTAAATGAATCAAGCAAACGAAAATGGGATCTAATCCTTGTTAATCAGTTTTTTCGCGAAGTTAAAGAAGCAAAAAAGCGAGGGAGAAAAGAGAAAAAGTACAAAGAAGCTCAGGCTGTACTCGCTGCTGCTGCTGAAGCAGCAGCCATTTCATCAAGAAACTCATCATTAAGGAAAGACACCAATGATGAGATCATGGCAGCTACTCAAGAGGTGAAGATTTAATTCTACTATTGCATTATTTTTCATGCATACGAGCTTGTTCCTTCATTTTCTTTGTTTCCTTGTTTATAGGCTTCCGCAAAATTAAAGCTTGCAACTGGGGGAGCTGGGTTACCATCAGTGCGTCGGCCAAAGGAGGCGTTGAGATCATCTGTTCCAAAATTAACCTCAGATAAGCAGTCTATGATTTTCCAGATGCCTGAATTTTTAAAAGACAATGTATTGTCTTGTGAAATATGCATGCGAACTGAGACAATACTGAAGCGTATCTTCGTTTGTTCAAGATGCAAGGTAAATTTCATCTCTACTTTTGATAGCTTTCAATATCATATTATTAAGACTGGTACATCTTGCAGGTTCCTGTTCATTTAGATTGCTATCGTAGGATATCTGAAATTCCAGTTGGTCCATGGAAATGTGAGCGGTGTGAGGAAATGCCACTGTTATCTACCAGCCCTAAAAATGGAGCTAATGCCAATGATAGATATGCTACAGGTCAGTGTGGCGTATGTGGCATTCTAAGTGGTGCTATGAGAAAGTCAGCAGATGGACGGTGGGTTCATGCCTTCTGTGCGGAGGTAATTACTTATCCTTTTATAATAATTAATATTGTAATAGTTCTCTTTGGTTTATTTGTATTACCTTGTCTAATGTAAGGAAATGTATTTGCTAGTGGTTGTTGGAGACAAGTTTTAAGAGAGGACAAGAAGAACCAATACAAGGCTTGGTAATCTTTTGTCGCTATAATGCAGATGTTAACATGTCCATTTTATCTTAAATCTATTTTGCGTCAAACTAATTTTAGCATATGATTCCCATATAACTTTTTTTTGGTATCCTATTGCTCATCAAAAGTATAATATTTCTTGAACATTTGTTGTTTGCAGGAGAGTATTTCCAAGGGGAAGGACAATTGCTCTATATGCCATCTCAATATTGGTGCATGCCTAACGGTCTGTCTTTTTCTGTAGTATAATGGAGCATCTTAGAGGTCTAAAAAGTACAACCATTTGTTGACTATGTTTCTTCCTTCCTAATGCAGTGCAGCTATGGAAATTGTAAGAGTCATTTTCATCCTTTTTGTGCTAGTAATGCTGGGTTTTATATGAATGCCAAGGTTACTGGCAGCACCACACAACACAAGGCCTATTGTGGCAAACATAGTGTAGAACAGAGAGAGGTAATATAATTCTGCATTGTATTTTGTCCATGCCTTTCTTTAACTTGAATAATTTTTTATTTTTTTCTTGTTATTTCCTACTAATATAATTTTCATAAAGTGTTCAATAATTAAAATCATAAGGTATGGATAAATCCCTTAATTGTTTTGTGAAATCTATTATAGCAATATATGGAAAAGGGAAAGAAAATATAAGAAAACCCTGAGAAAATGCATAATCTTCCTTTATAAATATCTCTTGTTCATTGTATTCACCTTTAAACCAAATTTGTTGTTGTATCTCAATGCAGTCTGGTTGTTTTACAGGCAGACAACCGGCAATGTGGAGTCGAGGATCTTAAGAACTTAAAACAAATAAGGGTGAGTCCGTTCTTGGTCTTCAAGTTGGAGCTAAAGAGTTCTTTTTTATTGCTTTTAATACATAGTCAAAGATCGATATTACTCTTAGTTTTAATGCTTCAGTTCCATCTATCTTGAAATGTTTCCGGGACAATTTATATGTTTTAGTTTCTCAGAGAACACTAATGTTTTTGATGTTCTCTTTGAAATATTTATTTGACGAATCCCAATCTTTATTTGAATTTAATTGTTGACCGACGGTAGTAGAAGCTGCAAAGCGTCACGAATTCAAACTAAAGATAATACTGTAGAATAATCTTATATTGTAAGATGCAATATTAGTTGCATTTCTAGACAGGATGCAACCATGTGGTCAAAGTTTTGTCGACTCTTATTCTGATGGAAACCTGGTTGACGTTTATGTTGTAGTTATTCTTCTCTGATTCATATGGTGGTTGTATGAATGTACACATATTATCTTGTCATCAAGTATCTCAATAGTCATTTTAGGCTCCATTTATTTCACTAGAAAATATTTTTTCAAGAAAATAGTGTTTGGATTTTCTAATGTTTAGTATAATAGAAAATCATGATCAACAGAAATTTTTCTGGTAAATTGAGAATATAAGTTTTTTTTTTTGAGGAAAATGATTTTTTTTGAGAAATACTGAAAAATCATTATCCTTAAAATACAGGTATTAAAAAAATATGAAAAATATTTTCGGTTAAACAAATAGAACCTTAATTTTTCTATGTTCTTCCTGAAACATGGCTATGGTCTTGACATCTACTTTTATTGTTTTTACTAACTCTTTGTATCGTTTATTAGTCTAAGACTACAAGGTATTGAGCACTTTTGCAATTTGAAATTTGAAATTTGACGTGAATATCAGATATACAAGCATGTAGGTCATTTTATTTCTTTCTTTCACTTCTAAAATTTGACTGTTCTTTAGTTCTCTTTTACTCTAGTACATCTCCCTTTAGTTTGATTAACAATGATATAAAATAAATGGTGGCGTTATATATGGTCTTGCTTTTTAAGTTACTAATTTGTGGTTTTTAATAAATGAAAGGCAAAGATCATCTGAATTGTGATATTGATGGTGCAACTAAATTAATTCTCTAGATATAATGTTGTTCTCTTGAGGACAACTATGCATATGCTTACAAAATCTTAATTTTGTAAGCTGGGTTCATTTAAGAAGACAGAATAAGAGGCACTCATAAGCAGCAGTTTTTAAATTTTGATTAAACATGTTCGTCTCTATTCGGCTACATACCTTAGCTATTAGACATTGAGTTAGGGAAAAAAAAAATGCTGCATGTGGCTATCCTAATTAAGGTTCTTATGGCAGGTTGAATTGGAAAAAGTACGTCTTCTTTGTGAAAGAATTATAAAAAGAGAAAAGTTAAAGGTACCTATCTTTGTTGATATCTGTTGTTTGATTTTTTTTTCTTTTGTTGTTTCTCTAAAACATGTTTCTTTTGTTTTTTTTTTTCTGATTGTCTTTTTTGCAATAGCAGAATGCCATGTTGACTTATATCTTTTTATTAAGATGCATTAACGAGAATAACAAAGAATAATGATGGCTTAGGGTCCTCTATTCAATTCATCTTGTTTATTTGGATAGAATGAAAAGGAATAAATTATCAGTGTTTTGTACTTATAGATGGTTGAACTTTCTTTTCCTCCACTTTAATCTTTTTTGGGAGGAAATAAAATAGAAGAATTTGATGGAGCTAAATCGCTTTTCTCACTCTACTTTCTTTCAAAATGGATATTTTTTTCTTTTGTTTTCATCCCAGCAAACATGGGCTTTAAATGAGCTGATCCAAGCTTCAGCTCAAGTTTATTAATTTTTCTTATTGAGATTATTTGAGTTTAGTTATCAAAAACCTTATCAAGTTCAAGCCAAACTCCTGCCCTTTACTGAGCTCAACTAGAGATATTATTGTTCTTATAATTTAGTTAAAATATTAACCAAGTAACTGAAACATATTATTTTTAAAAATTTGCAACATGTTAGTGGCAATATATGAAATAAAATTTACAAGATAATAGACACAAATAATATCATAAATGTACATGCTTATACATTTGATTTTTTTTAAAGAAATAAGATAATAATCATGATTTACACAAGGTAATAAATAAGTTTGTCTCGAAATTGTTCACTAGCTTTTTCATTGTTGCTGATAACCCTCACCCTGGGGGGCCTTCATGAACCTTAGCATGCTGAGATTATTAATATTCTTGTTTATTTTTGATGTCTTTTAATATCACATCAAATGAACAAAAGCCAACACTAATTGAATATTAAGTTTGTTTACACATTCCATCCACTTACAGTCCTAAGCAAATAACAATAACAGTTCAAGAAAGAGAGAAGGGAGGCATATTTTTGTGGAAAATAAATGAGATTAATGTTTCTACATCTACAAGCAGTACCAGAGGGAGTTTTTTTTTCATCATTTTACTTTGACGGAGAGGTAGACATCGGGAAAGACATGAAAAGTAACATTAATTCTATAAAAGGTGAAATTTTATAAGAGAGATAACCTTTTTACCTTTAAAGTCGTGCAATCAATAGATAAAATGGATGAACTAAAAGTAATGCTGCTGTTGAAGTGAGGAATATAGTGGTACTTCATGTAGGAAAGCGGAGGGGAAGAACTATAACCATTATTTTTTTTTTATAAAACGACATTTACTTTTATTGCTGATCTTCTTGGTTTAGTAGGGGCCTATTTTTTATTAATAAGTTGCTCTTTTGTGTGTTTATAAAACTCTAGGTTTTCTCCCCTTTGTTCTCTTATTGCTCAAGCTTGGCAAGTTATTCTTATTGGCTTGAGTTTGCTCTAGTGCCTTGATCCTAGTTTGGTATTTACCTGCTAGGGTTTTTGTTGGATGTTGAGGTGATGACACTAGTAGGAACTGGTCTTGTGAGGCATCACAGAAGGGGCGTTGGCAAGAATTGTGAAGGGAGTAGAAGTGTGCCTCTGTTTTTGTCCTGTTATCATTGATAGGAGAGAATGTTCAAGTTTACAGTGGTTGGTACTTGTTAGTGTTCGCCTGTAACCTCTAGCTAACATGGAGGACTTGTATGGGCCTGATGATTTTGATGAAGAATCAATGACATTGCAAAATACAAGTTGCTGGTGGAGGGTAGTCAGAAAAGGAGTTACAAGAAAAGTTGACATTGTCCACTTGGTGGTCGTCCATATTTCACATGCTAACGGTTGGGATCCTGTGGCATTATTGAAACAACCCTAACATCCTACTCATGACAAGATATACAATACATGTTGATCTCATGTTGGATGACCTATCAGTACCATAAAACTCTTGAAAACGAAAAAAAAAACAACAAGAACATTGTATAACATATGAACCTCAAAACTTAACATAACTCCTTCAAATGAAATTTAGAAACTTCTACCAAGTTTAGTAATGCATAAACTATAACTCATGAACTGCATGACATAACAGAGGACAGGTTTCGTGACATGCTAATAGGGCCCCCAGACAGTGTGCCACGCATCCATCTCGCCTCCTCGGCTACTCCGCCTCCATGCCTTTTATCATATCCTCCATGCCTTTTATCATATCCCGAGTTGCGTTTCCTTCACCTACAAAATCCACATAGTGAGTCCTAAGACCCAACAAACATATTAATATACTAATGTGCACGAGATGAAGCTGTAAAACCTAGGACATGGACTTGATTGTACAAAGTAGTATACATAACCTACTTGGGAGATGAATATGTCGTAGATATGGTAACCATCATTAGAGAACATTCGTGAGGTCCTAGATCATGTTAACTTGGTTGCCCACGCATTTCATCATCATTCATGTTTGGAAAGGCCCTCCCCGGAGCTTATCCGGGGCACCAATCCCGTACTGCCACCACACGTACAAATATTCATCCCCATATCCTTACATGCTGCTCTTTTTTTTATATTATTATTATTTCTATCATTCTTTTGCAAGCTTCATGAACATTTCGACATTCATCACATACTTCATAGGCATTCATGCATAACACTTTAATTAACTTTCATGAAAAGGAACAATTGTACCCTCATGCATTTCATACAGATACTAAACATATTTAAATTAACTTCCATAAAAAATTGAAACGGGTTTAGAATCTCATGCTGGGCAGGGTCAATGAGATATGAAATAAGTCACAAAGAGATGCAGCTGGGCTTCTCCCAAATAGGAAAAGAAATAGTTTGTAAAGGATGATCATGACCAAAACACAGTAACAAATATTGATCAATTATCTAAGGAAGAAAATCCAGAGCATGTAAATTTCTTATGGGAAAAGGACGTTGAAAACTTGACCCTCATCAAAAATATGCCACTAAGGTGAGTTACAGAAAGATAATGCACTTTCTCCAAAATCATTTGAGTGATTTATCAAAGTTAAAGTGAATCACATCATTTACAGGACTATGAAACTTGGAAACAAAAAGTCAAGCACTGAAGTTGGTACAAGAAACTTAATATACAATCTGGTAAGGTAAACTAATAAGCTTTCCTTCAACATTATAAATCATGCATAACCCGAAAGAATCATGGAAGGCAATAATCCTACATGACCCAAGTCACCCTCTACCAAATATGTCACAAAATACCTAGCTAACATGATTAAGCAAGCACAAGTTGAAGTCACAGCGAGAACTCTCTGAATCAAATCCGAAATCCAAGCTATCGTGATTAAGCTATCACACATTGAAATCATCAGCAGGAAATCACAGTATCGAATCTGAAATGCCAAGCAAATATGATTAAGCAAGCACGCATTGAAATCGTCATAGGAATCACAAAAATCCTTCGGAAAACAGGGTATGACTTAAAAGATATTCTTCCTCCCTAAGTTTTTTTTTTCCTCCTAACCCAGAGATCTCAGTCACCAAACCAAAACGAAGCATCCCAAATCCATTCGGACTCAATAGAGAATCGTCACTCCAATCGAAGGTACCTCCCTTATTACCCCACAACTTCAAGCTCAACAAAAGAAATATAAATAATGCTTGCCTTTCCTTTGAGATGGAGGAGAAATCAGGCTTCGGAACGTGATCAAACCTTCCTCCCCACCGGCAAAACACCTTTCCTTTCCTTGTTGGTACCGCCGTCGGGGACCTTAGGCAAAAGGAGATCGCACCACTGTCGGGAGCTCTTGCTTAGTGGAAATCACGCCAGCGATGATGAAGAGAGGAGAAGATGAGGGTGGCGGCGACCACGGGGTCGGGAGGTGAGGAAACGAGAGGAAAAGAGAGAACTTAGGGTTTTCTCCCCCTTTTTTTTTGTTTTTAGGTCTCTTAAATAAAACTTTAGTTTAATCAATTCAATCAACTCTCATCTAAATTGATATCCTTAAGGTCTAATAGGTTTATCCCCATTAATATGCCATACGAGCCCTGCTTAATCCTTTAAAAATTCCTGAAAATTTCCTAAAATTCTATAAAATAATTTCTTAAGGAACGATTATTATTTTATATTATTATTATATTATTTATTTATCGTCACTTAATTACCTTCATCTCAGGAAACATCGAACTAATATAAAAAAATATCTCAAATCCCTAATTTACACATTCGATGGCTCGTGTGACCTTACAATTACATTGGTGCAAAATATGCTTTAGACGAAGGATCTACAAGTTCTGAGATGATGAATGCAAGGGCAGAGCAATGATGGAGATGCATTTGTTAGGATCTCATAGATCCCCACACAGGTTCACCAATTAGGGTTGATGAATGGTTAAGGTGACAGATATGGCGACAACAATGGTTTGTGCTATTATAAAGCAATATCTTGTTCAGTGTTTATAAGTTAGGAAGGGTTGGAGAGATGGTTTTTGTTGGAGCAATCTAGGTACCCTAGGTTTTGATATTTGAGCAAAGGTTTAAGTTAGGTTTATTGTTGTATATGATATGCATTGTGAGTGTGCAGGATACAGGTACAATAATGAAAGTACAAGTGTGATCTTGATAAAGGAGAAAAGTCCAAGAGTAGTCATGGCGGTGTAAGTCCAAGTATGTAGTCTTGGCAACGTAAGTCCAAGTGTGACTTGGCAATGGTTGAAGTCCCGGAGGTGAGGAGCCTTTTGGCAAAGGAAGATCCGACAACTAGGACAAGGCTGAAGGAAGCTCCAAAAGGTAAGGCGTGAAGGATGAGGAGACATTCGAGGGGCGCGAGGCTGATGGAGGAGGCTAGAAGGTTAGGTTTAGGTTAGTCGGGCAAGGACGAGTGCTGAGTGAATGTACTTGAGGGTTAAAATTCTAGGGTTAGGGTTTTACCAGTCGACTGGCAACTAGATCAGTCGATTAAGCCAGGACACAATATTTTTGTGTCTGACGGTTGTGAAAACAGTAAACTGGTATTGTAGCAATCACTGTACTTCCATCAGTCGACTGGTATCGAGCCGTTGACATGGAACAGTCGAATTCCATAAAGGACTAGTCGACTGGTAGCGGGAAACACAACTAGGTGTTTCCTCCTACTCTCTATTTAAGAGAGCTCGGGGTGCTTGGCTAAGGTTGACGAAATAGAGGTGGTTAACCCCTATTAGTAGTCTTTCTAGCTCGTGTGTGATCCGTCTGTACGTGATCAAGGTTGTGGCAAAGTTTCTCCATCCACAAGGAGATCGTACTAGCCGGAGGTTTTCCAGGGATTGATCTATCGAAGGATTGAAGTTTTGTCCACCTTACGTACATGCCGTGGAGTAGGAGTAAGTTATCTCCGAACCACGTAACCAAATGTGTTAAGGTTTGCTTGGTTTTCTTCTTGTTTAGTGTTTAGGGTTTAGCTTTGTACTCGTTAGTTTGTTTTGTATTCCGTTACGTACTAACGAGTGTTGGAAGCGAACATCATGGGTGATCGTCTATTCACCCCCTCTAGCCGGCATCATGGTTCCAACAATTGGTATCAGAGCGGGTCGCTCTTCTATGGACTAATCGCCAAGGGAGCAAAGTGCTAGAGGAAGATGGAGTCTGAAAGACCTTTAGGATGGGATATCCGAATCCCACTTCCATACGATCGAGATGATTTTGAGTACTTGATGAAGCGGTTGGTGACTTGATTCCGAATGGATTGGGATCATTGGACTGCATTGGAAGTTCCGTTCGAAGCTCCGACGGACAAGAAGAGGAAGCGTCTCTGATCTCGGTATTGGATCAAGGAGTAAAGGGAGCAAGCGGGGACGAATAGGAGGTAACTAAAATTGTATTGAATTTATTATCTTGTAATATTGTGTCGCATGTAGGTGAATAAAAGTATGCTCATGAGTTATGGAGCAAAGTAATCGCGCTTTATAAGAACTCTATACAAAAACAAGGAGTGGAGGAGCCCAAGGAGAAGGGCTCATTAGTCCAAGAGAACGAGAAGAATCAATCGGAAGTTGAAACAAGCTCAACATCCGAGGAAAAGGAAGATGAGGAAGTGTCATTCACATCTTCAAGGGAGGAGGATGTGGAATCGTTCACTCTTCGAAGGAAGAAGAAGAACAATCCAAGGAAGAGGAGGTCCTGGAAGATCAACCTTCAACTGCACCCAACGAGAAGAGAACTAAAGGCCACATCAAGTGCTTTGAGTGCGGGGAGATGTGACACTACAAGAGTAGATGCCCTTCACTCAAGAAGGGAAAGGAGGTAAATCCTAAACCTGGTAAAAGTTCTTTTGAAGACTAACGTGGGTTGTAGGGATGGTGCCAAGGAGAAGAGACACATTCGATGCTTCACATGTGGTGAGTGAGGTTACTACCACACAAAGTGCTCAAGGAGAGGAGAGCTCAAGAAATTAGCGCACTTGAAGAAATGGGAGAAGAAGGGGAGTTCAAGTCAAAGGGGAGTTCCAAAGGTAAAAGGGAAGGTAATCCCTAATTTAAAGTTTAATTTAAGTTCAAATTCCTTCATGCTGGTTAAGAATAATGAAAATTATGTACCCATGCATAATTATGGATTTAGGTATAATGATAGGAACGTGGTTAATACGGTAAATAACCCTAGTATATCAAAATCTATGATTAGTCCTAACAAAACCAAACTACCATGCTTAAGGGGAGGAAGGTAGTAAATGATCAAGACATTAATCCCAAGAAGGGGAGACATATGTCTAGAAAAGTGGGTAGGTCTGGGAATGTCCAAGGTGGATATGGTGATTCTAAGGTTATAACCCTAGAATTAGAAAATTAAGCCCTAAAGTCAAGGCTTGAGGAGTTGGAAAAAGTCCTAGATAGGTTCATTATTGGACCTAGAGGACTTGATATGTGTTTGGGTGGTCAAAGACCCAAAAGTGACAAATTGGATCCCTCCAAGGCCAAAAGGAGGTCAAGTGCTAGGGTGACACATGATAATGGCAAGGGAGGAGTGACTAAGGGCAAGAGAGAATCATCCAAGGCCAATGAGAAGAAATATGTTAGGGTTGCATATAATTATAGCAAGGATGAGGCGCCTAAGGTTAAGGACAAGAAGAAATTAACTAAAGATAAGATGTCTAAGGTTAAGAAAGTTAAGTTTGTAGACTAAGTGTCACCCAAGGTGTACTAAAGTGGCCTATCAATAGTGGATGAGTCACATAGAGAGGTGACTAAGGCTAAGGGTTCTAGGGGGATCACAAAGTCTTTAGGGCATATGGTAAATGGATCTCAAGCGGACAATGCTTGAGACTCAAGATGGGTTATCAAATGTGCCAAATTGATTTGGAGATGAATTTGAGTCTCAAATACAAGAAATTGGCATAATTGAGTTGTGATTTATGCATGAAAATATAAAATGATATTCATATTGCATGAAAATTGGTTTTAGATGTATATATGTCATATAAACTAATGCAAGGGATGCATTATGGTTTAGTATGGGCAGATACATAAGAAAGCCAAAACTAGGACTTTAGGTCAAGGTTCAATTGAACAATTTAGATGGTTTTGGATTTCGTGTTAATCTTGGGATCCATGATCAATATATTTATATATATATTTTTCCTAAGTAGAGATTGGTACAACAAATCTCTTCATAAAATTTGAGGGGCCGTTTGGTTTAGGGGAATAGGAGTGGGGAATGGAAATGTGAATCATTGATTACCATTGTTAATGTTTGGATTATAGGAATAGGAATACAAATAAGGGAATGAATCCTTGAAATTGGGTAATGACTCATTCCCATGTACCTCCCCTTCAATGAGTCATTACCATATTTTCATTAATCAAAATATTTCTTTATTCCAAAAATACCCTTGACCTAAAACTAAAATTTTCTCCTTTAATATCAAATATCAAAATATATTTATTTATTTTTTCTTTCATATCACTTCTCTCTCCTTGTTCTCTCTCATCATATTTTCTCTCTCATCATTTTATTACATACTTTCTCTTTTCTTAATCTCTCATATCACTCTCTTTCTTCTTTTTTTCTCATTACACTTTATCTCTCATCATATTTTCTCTCTCCTTAACCTCTTCCATCGCACTCTCTTCCTTCCTTTTTTTTTCTCATCATACTTTCTCTCTCATCATATTTTCTCTCTCCTCAATCTTTACCATCACACTCTTTTTTTTCTTTTTTTCTCATCACACTTTCTCTCTCCTCAATCTCTCTTGTCACACTTCCTCCTTTTTTTTTCCTCAATACACTTTCTCTTTCATCATACTTTCACCCTATCATACTTTCTCTCTGCTCAATCTCTCACATCACACTCACTGTTCTCTTTTTTCTCATCACACTTTCTCTCTCACCATATTTTCTCTCCTCAATCTCTCTCATCACACTCTCTCTCCTCTTTTTTCTCATTACATTTTCTCTCTCTTCATCCTCTCCCATCATACTTTCTCTCACATCATATTTTCTCTCTCATCTTCTCTCATCATGCTCTCTCCTATCACACTCTCTTTTCTCATTTTCTCTCATCACACTTTCTCTCTCATCATGCTTTCTCTCTCATCATTCTCTTTCACCATATTTTTCTCTCACATCTAATTTTTTCTTTTATTTTCCTTTAAGGGTAAAAAAGGAAATTTTGATTTATTTCGATAGAAAATATGCAAGTAACCAAACATTGCTTTTAAGAGTGATATCCATGTTCATACCCATTCCCATTCCACAATACAATGATTCCCATTCCGATTCCTATTCCTAGGAAAGAACCAAACGCCCCCTGAGAATTTTTGGAAGTGTGGAATTTTTGGTGCATTTATAAAGTTGGGTCAGAGATGCTATTTTTGACTGAAATAGTGTATCGGTCGATCAGTTGACTGTTAACGCTGTTCATGAGCATAGAATGTCTCTGTGAGCTCGTTTTGAAGAGGGCAGTCAATTGGAGTTAATGGCAGTCGACTGATACAGTCTGAAAATGCGTTTTAGCAATAGGAAATGACCAAAAGGATGGTGACCATGTATGTAATCTTATGGGGGATTAATACATGATGTTTATGATCATTAGAGGTTAAAGAATTTAGTAATATGAATATTGTTGGAGCTCTTTTTGATGTATAGCAAAGGGAAAGAAGTGTTGGATTTAAGTGGGAAACATATACGCCCTTGTAAGAAAATGTAGCTAAGGGGAGCTTAGGTGAAGGAGGAGCAATTGCTCACTTATTGGCAAAGAGGGAGAAGTTTAACTTTACGGGAAATCCTAGCTCAAGGAGGAGCTTAGGTGAAGGGGGAACCTAGAGTTAGGTTCCATGACTTATGCATGAGTAGATATGCATGTTTATTTGCATTGTTATTGCATTTATATTTTCCTAACTTAAACGGGTTGCCAAACATAAAAAATGGGGAGATTGTTGGGGCAATTTAGGTGCCTTTGATGTTTGGGCAAAGGTTTAAGTTAGATTTATTGTTATATATGATATGTATTGTAAGTGTGTAGGATACAGGTATAACAAGGAAAGTACAAGTGTGATCTTGGCAAAGGAGAAAAATCCAAGAGGAGTCTTGGCGGTGTAGGTCCAAGTATGTAGTCTTGGCAACGCAAGTCCAAGTGTGACTTGACAATGATTGAAGTCTCGGATGTGAGGAGCCTCTTAGCAAAGGAAGACTCGACAACTAGGACAAGGCCAAAGGAACCTCCAAAAGGCAAGGTGTAAAGGATGAGGAGGCATTTGAGGGACACGAGGTTGATGGAGGAGGCTAGAAGGCTAGGTTTAGGTTGGTCGGGCATGGACGAGTACTGAGTGAATGTACTCGAGGGTCAAAACTCTATGGTTAGGATTTTACTAGTCGACCGACAACTAGATCAGTCGACTGAGCTAGGGCACAGAATATTCTGTGTCCGACGACTGTGAAAACAGTAAATTGGTATTGTAGCAGTTACTGTGGCAGTCGACTGGTATCGAGCCGTTGACATGAAACGGTCGAATTCCATAAAGATCTAGTTGACTAGTGGCGGGAAACACAACTAGGTGTTTCCTCCCGCTCTCTATTTAAGAGAGCTCGGGTTGCTTGGCTAAGGTTGACGAAATAGAGGTGGTTGACCATATAAGTAGTCTTTCTAGCTCTTGTGTGTGATCCGTGTGTACGTGATCAAGGTTGTGGCGAAGTTTCTCCACCCACAAGGAGATCGTACTAGCCGGAGGTTTTTTGGGGATTGATCTATCGAAGGATTGAAGTTTTGTCTACCTTACGGACACGCCGTGGAGTAGGAGGAAGTTATCTCCGAACCACGTAACCAAATGTGTTAAGGTTTGCTTGGTTTTCTTCTTGTTTAGCGTGTAGGGTTTAGCTTGATACTCATTAGTTTGTTTTGTATTCAGCTGCGTACTAACGAGTGTAGGAAGCGAACATTGTGGGTGATCGGCTATTCATCCCCTTCTAGCCGACATCAAGGTCCCAACAGGTTTGGTTGAGTAGCAACAAGATGTTTTATGTTCTAACAGTTGCATGAGATGAGCAATGATGGGTGTTGCCCAGGTTAGGGAAGGAAGGAAGATTGCCCATGAGAAATAGATAAATAGATAGGTAGATAAGGCAGCGAGGGAGATTTTGGGAAATTAACAAGGAAAATTTATCATTAAGACCTGGTCTAGGTGTTGCCTCTATATTAAACTTTAACCTATCCCTCAAATAAATTATACTACCAATTTGAAAGTACTATATCAATCTTATTAAATTATTAGACAACATAACATATATTATAATAATCTAACAAATTAGTAATTCCTCATGGGAAGGGATGAAGATTTATACAATATAACATTCTCAATGAATTAAGTGATTATAGCGTACAAGAAGAAAGTGTCATCCTATACTATTGAACTTACCTTGATAGATATTTTATGGCATATAGGGTATAAGATGTTGAAGTTCAAGATCATTTGTATAAGTATGCTTAAATGATTTTATTCTAAGAACAAATTCATTTGAAATCATTCTCTCTTGAATGTTTGTCTCACCTTGCTAGGGGTTATAGTTGATGTTGGTTGATTATTTTTAACATCTCTAATTCAAAATTGAACATGAAATTTTTATTTCCTTTAACTCCTCTATGGAAGATTGATGTATTCATAGAGTAAGAATTACATCCATAACATCTATGTCAGTATTTTTGCTTGAATGTATCCAAAACTATTTGCTTACTAGATGACCCCTTTAGAGGAGAAGGATTATTATATGAAATCACCCTAGTCTAGATACTTTGTTCTCTATTTCCATAGGCAGGATCTTGAGGAAAAGAATTTCGTTTCCATCAAGCTGAAACAATATGTGATGCTTTCCAGGTTGTTTGGCTTCAATTTCCCTTTTATAACACTAAAACAGAAGATTTAGTTACGATTAGAACTAAACTTTTGTAACTTCATCCAAGACTTGATCCAGTTAAAAAAAAACATGTTTCACGATTCAAAAAATGAATTTCTAATAGAACCTTGGATACAAATTGTAAGAATGTATGTTCTTCTTCAAATATTCTACCGAGAGATAAAGGATTAAAATTTTTTAAGAATAAAATTTTAAATTGGAGTGTGAAAATCTTCCTCAAGTATATGCTATTGAGGTAAAGGATTAAACTTTTTAAAGAAATAAATTTTTTGATTGCAGTATGAAAATGAGATACCCTCTCCCTTAACTATTTAAGTTTTTAATAGAACAAATTACACTTTTATTGCTGAACTATACCTGCTACATTTACATTATTGTATATAAACAGACCATTTGTCAAACAAAGGAGTGAGATGCAATCAAGATTGGATTTCAAATAATGGTGCAAAACATAATTCAACATATCTTTTTAAAGAAAATTATAAAAAACCTTCAATGTTTAGCGTATCCAACTCAATCCATGTAAAAAAAATTAAAAGCTAGGCAAGAGATTGTGCATAAATGTGCAAAGTAAAAAAAAAAAAAAACCATTACGTATAAGAATCATGATATTAAATAGTGTAAATAGGTAGTACACAATTGACCCACTCAGCACATACACGTTAATATTAGAATGATAAAAAATATATATTTGTAAATAAAGTATTTATTGCATTAAAAGTAAGTGGCTAACTTATTACGTACAAATTACATGCTACTAAATGGGGCTGCTTAGGATTTAAAAACCAATTGATTTAGATTTTTAAATGCATTTGTAGACTAGATATGGGGCTGCTTGGAATGCAGTCAAAGGGACCCTCTTCAACATCTGCCTCAGTTGCTGCATATGTAAGCCCAAGTGAGACTTTTTAAGTCATGAACATAATGCCTGACAAAAAAGTTGTCATTAATGATTCAATGCCCTAATCACCCGAACTTCCATTTCAATCTCTCATATTACCTCCTTGTGATTCACAATCCCCAGCTTCCAGTGTCAATTTCAACTCCTTACTCCACTCGTACATTTTATCTTCATCGGCAAAAAGGGGGTCTCAACTCTTCCTTTGCCTCCATCTCTACCTTCTTGTGTGGTCTCCTCACCATGTTGCCTTTGGTACCTAGTAAGCATGACATTGTGGCGATGAGAATCAGTAATTGTAAGTGAGGTATAAGAGCACATAGGTAGTGGAAATAGCAACGTAGAAAGAATAACAAGATAAATTGTGGTTCTCATGAAATTTAGTAACGTAATAATAAACTTGAGATGATAATGAAATTAAAACATAGCCTAGCATGGTATAAAAGCTCGTGTTGAACTGCGCCTGGTATGGGCAAAACATTTGGTTCCACCTATAGACCTGCATTGACACTCCCGATGTCTCGAGGCTACAGATGTGTTGCATGAGCCTTACGACCGCCGCGGAGGCATCGCGTGAGCACTGTGGCCGTTGCGGATGCATTGTGTGAGCTCCGGTGGTCGCGGACGCATCGTGTGAGTCCCACGACCGTTGCGGAGGCATCAGATGAGCACTGTGGCCGTGTGTGTCAGCTTCGCGGCCACTACAGGCGCGTCACGTGAGCCTCGCAATAAGAGGGGCAAGAAATTAACTTTTAATTAAATAAAACTTACATTAATAATTTTAATCAACTTCTAATTATAATAAAGATAATTTAAATTGACTTAATTAAATTCTAATGAAACTATCACATTAATTATATATATATATAATTATTTTTTTATTTTTTGTATTTTTTAGATATTTAGATTAAAGTTTTTTATTTTTAGTTAATATATTTTATAGTTAAAAAATATCAAAACCATATCAGAATATACGGTGCCAAAACTATATCGCTCCGGTCTATGACTGAAATCTCAGCATGGGTTGAAATTTTAAATCATGTAGCCTAGTCTAGCCTGATTCATCCATCCCTAATCTCACACACAATCTCACAATGTCCTTGTGCTGTCTGACAATATCCCTGCTGGGTTTCATTCTTTATTTTGTAAATCTCTATGTGGATATAAAGATCAGTCACACATCCTTATACCCAACCCTTTATTAGCAGGTGCTCGCACAATAGTTGCACTAGCTAGAAATATGCTAAAAACAATTTGTCACACCGACCTTAGTTTCTCTCCATCTACAACATTGATCAGGCATCACACTTGTAACCATGGTTTGGAATGTCATATTGTGCTAGGTGAAACAATCGAAATATATTATCCTTATGAATTACTGAATCTGGATCCTAAGCACAAAATCATATGCTGATGAGTATCCTTTCAAGCCAACACTCGACATTGCTTGACATTCTAAAACACGTCAAAATGAATTGTAACAATGTTGTTATTCTTTTTAGTTTGTTTGCATACAAGATAATGTTAAAGTTGTATTATTTCTAATGGAAACCAAAGTTCATATATTAGTTGTCTTATCATTCTTGTTTTTCTTCATCTCTTTCCTCCTTCAATCTCCAATTTGTCACTACATCATACATTAAAACATTGATTGGATGCCGAAATAGTATCGTTCCAACAAAGATTGAAACACCGGCATGGTTTGAGATTCAGAATCTTATAACAATTATTCAACTATTACAGGATACAAGAGTACACTCAATTGCTGACCTCAATATCTGGCCACACTATGCATCACTTGGGCAAGGCACATAACAATCAAAACACACCTTTCCTAAACCCATTGATGAGATTGATCACTTCATTTTCTGCACTATCATCACATGTTATGACTTTTCACTGCATAAGGGGTTAGGTACAGACCTTGATGAGCAAACTCATTGCTCAACAAATCACTGATTTGATGCCCGATTGGCTACTTTGAGGTTCGAACTACCAAACTAGTAGCAATCATTAAAACCTTAAATTGACCAATTGCTGATCTCGCATTCATCAAATATACCACTACCATCACAATTAAAACAAGATTATAACAATGCCATTTTTAGAGATTAACTTCTGATACAGCTTTCACCAATATTTTATGCTAATATATGGAAAAAAATAAATAAAAGGCATGAAATTGTTGAAATGGAGGAGAATATGTTGACATGGAAAACAAGTAAAATATTTGGTGCAATGAGATTGCATGATATTTATTTAGTATGATTAAAACATGATTCATTTTTATAATCGTTGTCCTGAATTACATAAATCTGATCTGTGCCCATCCTGTTGGTGTTGCTACTGATGGTGGTGTCAAGTATTAGGGATGATAATAGGTCGGGTTCGGGTCGGATTTTATATCTGCCGTACCCGTACCCATCAGATTTCTGATATCCATCTCTATACCCATATCTATTAAAGGATCGAATATCTTCTATACTAATAATTTTTTCTTCTTTTCATCCAACTATCATCATTGAACAAAAGCACATTAGAGTTAACATCATATTAAAAAATATATATAATTTAAAAAATAAATTAAACATCTATATAACCTACTGCTAACATCAACAAAAATAGCTAGCGGATTTTGAAAAAAAATTCAATATATATATATATATAATTTAATCAGGTATTTGAGTCGTATATCGGATATCGATAGTCCCTCTATACCTCTTCCATTAGGGTCGGAT
Organism: Zingiber officinale; assembly: GCF_018446385.1. Classification (NCBI taxonomy): domain Eukaryota; kingdom Viridiplantae; phylum Streptophyta; class Magnoliopsida; order Zingiberales; family Zingiberaceae; genus Zingiber; species Zingiber officinale. The sequence goes on along the minus strand of NC_055995.1, from coordinate 105,030,067 downwards.
ATTGGATCCTCCATCGGGTTCGGAGGAAATTGTCATCCCTATTAAGTATGTTGATTAGGCCTATGGAGATTGAACAAAATCAAATTAAGGGAAATATTTTTGTTCAGTTAATCAAATGGTGTTAAACCTTTTAGTTTGATCTCGGAAGTAATAATATGTAGATAATTTATCAAAAATATCAAGTAGAAAATTCCATTTGATATGGTTTTAGCAATAAGATAATATTGAACTTAGTTGTATTATTTCAACATATGCATATTTCTAAATGTTATGTTGTGTGACAGACATGATATAATAGTCATTTATAATAATAGGTTTTTTAGTGAGTTTACAATAATAGAATCAATAGATAAAGTCATTTATATAATAGGATATTTAGTTCGCCAATTTACTGAACCATGTAGATATTTTTCTGAATGCTCAAATCATGTACGTGAGTTTCAAAAATACCAAATCACGTACCCAATATTTGTTTTTCCCCTCTATTTCCGCTTGCCAAATCATGATGTGCATCCGAATCAAAAGACAAATCTGAACAACACGTGCTTATTCTTTGCGATGTGCATCCATGACACGCTTGAGGCAACGTCAGTGGAGTCGACATTTTATGGTGGTGGCCTACGGTGGGTCGGTGACATTGAACAAGGAGGGTTTAGGAGGCGATGGCTGAAGTCGGGTTGGTGTGGGACTCCGAGTGACATAGGGTTATGCGGGAAGGGTCAGAGGGAGGAGGCGGTGGTAGTGGCAGCGTTGGGCCAGCGTACAATTACACAGGATAAGGTCGGAAGTCGGCATCGTCGACGACATAGGGTAAGGTCGGAGATCGACGTCGAAGGTAGCAGAGACGTGGTCACGTAGGAGAGGAGAGGGACGCTACCGGGGGGGGGGGGGGGGGGTTAGAACTTAGAGTTTTTAATTAAACATTAGGTAAAATATTCATAAATTTAATTTAATTCTATATATTCATATAAATTTATTTTCTTATTAAATATTAATTATATTATTATTATTTTCTTAAATAAATTCAATTTGGTTAAAATTTTAGTTGTTTTTAAATCCTTATCATCATAGGTATTAAAAAAAATATTTCGATATATTATAGGAGGCCTCGAGCGCACAGAGATCTATCAATTTTCTAGAATTGTATTATATCTAAACCCTAAACCATAAAATCATAGACTTCTTGAGAACAATATTAAGGGCTTGAATGTCTTCTTGAGGTGCCTCAATTTGTCGACCAACTAAAACTTCCTTCAGATTTTGTGTGTTTGTGTTTTCCTACAAGCCTAATAATCACTCTAAATTCCTTCTTCCTGAAGAACACGAAACCATATGATTTTAATAAAGACAACAAGCATAAAGCTTCAAACAAGAAAAAAGTACCTTTTATCTTTTTTAGGCAATGAATTTATAACTCCTTTGACACAATAGGAAAACATCTTATGACAATGTCGAACGCTCATTTTAAGTGATACAACGTTCATACTCACTGATAGACATCACAATTGAAATCCTTGGACTCCCCTCTTTTTGAAAATATAAATTTTCTATTTTATGAGTGACTAAGGTTCATTGGTCGATTTTGTCCACAAGTGGTTGATGGACATAAAGAACTTGGAATGACATTAAATTAGTACTTATGTGCTCTCAAACATTAATGCGATATAATATATTGAGAGCATCGATTTTTTCAACTCGAGCATGAGAAATGATATCGAATGCTTATTATAAATGATACGACGATGATATTCGCCGATAGACACTACATTTAAGATTCTTAGACTACCCTCTCTATGAAAAAATATATTTTTTAATTTTTTTAAATGGTTAAGGTTCACCTATCAATTTTGTCTAAAAGTGGTAAATGGATCTAGAGACCTCGGTATGACATGAAATCAAGACACATGTGCTCGTCTAGTTCTCCTAAATATGTCCATGCCTTCAAACATCAATGTGATATACTATATTGAGAGCAGTGTTTTTTTTTTAACTTGATTTGGATGTCGAACGCTCATTATAACTGATACGACGCTCATACTCATTGTTAAACACCCCAAATGAGATACTTAGATAGCACAAATGAGATTCTTGGGCTTCCCTCTTTCTAAAAATATATATATATTTTTATTTTATGAATAGCTAAGGTCCAAAAGTGGCCGATAGACCGACTTTTTTTTTTAATTTTTTGAATGATTAAGGTCCTCATTCGATTTTTGACGCTGATGGACCTAGAGATCTAGAGACCTCGGAATGATATTAAAGCAGTATCTATGTGCTCGTCTAATTCTCTGTAATATATCCATGCCCTAAGCATCAATATTTTCTCATGCCCAAAACGAGTTGAAAAAAATCATTTTTCTCAATATGGTGTATCACATTAATGTTTGAGGGCATAAATTTATTCAGGAGAACTAGACGAGCACATAGATTTTAGTTTCATGTCATTCTGAGGTCTCTAGGTCCATTGGCCACTTTTGAACGACACTGGCTGATGGACCTTACAAAAAATATTTTTTTATATTTTTAGAAAGAGTGGAGTCCAAGATCTCAATTTTTAGAAATGGACCTTACAACATTTCTCATGCCCGAATTGAGTTTAAAAATCGTTGCTTTCAATATAGTGTATCAATTTGATGTTTAAGGGCATGAATATATTTAGGAGAACTAGACAAACACATAAGTTTTAGTTTCATGTCATTCCGAGGTTTTTAGGTCAATTAGTCACTATGGACGAAATCGGCTGATGGACCTTAGCCATTCATAAAAATAGAAAGTTTTATATTTTCAAAAAGAGGGGAGTCCAAGGATCTGAATTGTGGTGTCTAACCATGAGTATGATCATCATATCACTTAAAATGAGCGTTCGACATTATTTCTCATGCCCGAATCGAGTTGAAAAAATATTGCTTTCAATATGTTGTATCACATTGATGTTTGAGAGCATGAATATATTCAGGAGAACTAGACGAGTATATATAGGTTTCGATATTATGTCATTCCAAGGTCTCATCAACAACTTTTCGACAAAACCAACTAATGAACCTTAGCCATTCAAAAGATACTTATTTTTCTCATAAAGAGGGGAATCCAACGATATCAATTGTGATGTCTATTAGTGAGTAATCGTCGTATCACTTATAATGAGCGTTCGCCATTATTTCTCATGCAAAATCGAGTTGAAAAATTGTTGTTTTTAATATGTTGTATCACATTGCTGTTGGAGCGCATGAATATATTTAGGAGAATTAGACAAGTACATAGGTTTCAATATTATGTTATTCTGAGGTCTCTAGGTTCATCAACAACTTTTGGATGAAACCGACGAATGAACCTTAGCCATTCAAAAGATAATTTATTTTTCTCAAATAGAGGGGAATCCAAGGATATCAATTGTGATGTCTATTAGTGAGTAATCATTGTATCACTTATAATGAGCGTTCGACATTATTTTTCAGGCCCGAATCGAGTTGAAAATTGCTGTTCCGAATATAGTTTATCGCATTGATGTTTGAGGGCATGGATATATTTAGTAGAACTAGATGAGCACATAGGTCCTGATTTCATGTCATTCCGAGGTTTATAGGTTCATTAGTCACTTTTGGACTAAATCGGTTGATGGGACCTTAGCCATTCATAAATAGAAAATTTTATATTTTCAGAAAGAGGGGAGACTAAGAATCTCAATTGTAGTGTCTATCGAGTATGATCGTCGTATCAATTATATTGAGTGTTCGTCGTCATTTCTTATGCCTAAATCGAGTTGTAAAAATTGTTGCTTCTTAAGATGGTATATCACATTGATGTTTGAGGGCATGAATATATCTAGGAGAACACACAAGCACATAGGTCTTGGTTTTATGTCGTTCCAAGGTTTTTAGGTTTATCAGCTACTTTTGAACGAAATCTGCAATGGACCTTAGCCAATCAAAAAGTTTATATTTTTAGAAAGAGGGGAGTTCAAGAATCTCAATTGTAGTGTCTATTAGTGAGTATCATCATTGTATCACTTATAATGAGTGTTCGATATCATTTCTCATGTCTGAATCGAGTTGAAAAAATTACTGCTCTCAATATAATGTATTACATTGATGTTTGAGGACATGAATATATTAAGGAGAATTAGTTTTGCACATAGGTCCTGATTTCATGTCATTGCTAGTTCTTTAGGTTCATCAAGCATTTTTGGACTAATTCGACTAATGGACCTTATCCATTCATAAAATAGGAAATTTTATATTTTTTAAAAAGAGGTGAGTCTAAGGATTTCAATTGTGGTGTCTATCAGTGAGTATGATCGTCATATCACGTATAATGAGCGTTCGACATCGTCGTATGATGTATCCCTTTTGAGTCGAAGGATTTCATTGCCTAAAAATAAATGAAAGGTACTCCTGAGTCAAAGAAGTTCACGGTTTCACTGAGGATGAATTTTTGGTTGGTTGACAAATTGAGGCACCTCAAGAAGTCATTGAAGCCCATGAAATTGTTCTCAGATATTCTAGGATTTTATAGTTTCAGGTTTAGATAATTACAATTTGAGAAAATTGATAGATCTCCGTGCGCTTGAGCCCTTCAATAATATATTGAAATATATATTTTTAATAATTATGATAAGGATTTTAAACTATTAAAATTTTAGCTTAATTTAGTTTATTTAAAATAATAATAATAATAATATAATTAATATTTAATAAGAAAATAAAATTATATGAATATATAGAATTTAAAATAAATGTATGAATATTTTATTGGATAGATTGATTAGGATATAGGAAAGTCTATTTGAACTATCATATTTAAGTTGGTACTTGATTAAATTTATTAACCTAATATTTGATTATAAACCCTTAGTTTGAATGCCCCCCCCCCCCCCCCCCCCTCGCCCGCCCGCTGCATCCCTCTCCTCTCCCGTGCAACCACGCCCCTGCTGCTTGTGACGCCGACTTCAGACCTTACACGTGCCACCGGCGATGCCGACCTCTAGCCTTACCTCATGCCACTTTGCTTTGCCCGATGTTGCTATCGCCTCCTCCCTCCAGCCGTTGCTGTCCCTCACTCACTTGCTCGTACATCACCACCGTTGATCGTCAAGCAGTCCACGCTCACCATCGTCTCCTCATTGCTATCAAAATCTCCCTCTGAGCTTTCCCATAGAACCTTATGTCGCTCGGAGTCCCACGTCAACCCGACTTCAGTTGTCGTCGTCGTTTGCCTCCTGTTCAGCGCTCTAACCCATCGCAGGCCACCACTGAGAGTTGCCGACTCGGCCAACGTGCTTCCAAGCGTCGTCGTGGATTCATGTTGTAAAGAATATGCATGCGTGGTTCGGATTTGTCTTTTGGTTTAGACACACGTCATGATTTAGTGAGTGAATGCAAAGGGACAAAATGAGTATTGGGTGTATGATTTGATAATTTTGAAACTCACGTATATGATTTAAGTATTCTTGCCGTATTTAGTTTAACAAAATTTTAATATTTTATGCAATATTAATTGGAAGTAACAAACGTTGTTAAAAATATCATTGAACTCATAAATTTAGCGGCATGAATTGCCCCCCTAGTCTGTAGTATGTAATTGAGCCTTTGGGTTTTGCAATTCATGACCGACAAAATCAATATGTGGAATTGATGGCTCTGAGTATGTTTTTTAACAACATCATTTAAGCTTATGGATTTTAATTGGAAGGGCTCATGATTTTCTTTTCTTAGAAAAGATAGTACATTATGTAGGTATTTTAATTTTCATTTAGCTGTATATCATAAGCGTGGCCTTTTTATTCTAGTGCAACCTTGAAACCTAAGATGGCCTTGTTATGCTTTCTTCCTACTTTGCATATGCATTTTTTTTTCATACTTTATACTCGGGACATCAAAAGGCTTATGCTTGAGAGGCTACTTGGGCCGATTATGAAGGGATCACTTAGTTTGGCAAAAGATTATACTTTGACCCTGGGCAGCCTACAAGGCTGGCCCCACAACCATCTGTAGATAAGCAAATTAGGAAATTGAGCAGGTCACCACATGAAAGAATATTTGCTCCGTCTTCATCGGGAATCGACCCTTGCTAAAGGGATCACTTAATTCTTAAAAAGATGAAATACATAATTCTGGCGGCCTCCTCCCATACCATTGGGAGGGAGTAAATCAAGAAACCGAAGTTAGTCATCATATGGGAGGGTAATTCCTCGGTCTTTGTAATCTGCCATGTGATAACCAACTCATCTATGTCTTGGGGTCCTAAGGGATCACTTAGTGGTGGTAAAAGATGATTCACTCGTCCTAGCGTCTCCGTCAGCCCACTGAAGGGATCACTTAGTAATTGTATATATGATGGACGACATATAAACCGTCACAAACTATACCAAAGTGAATTAAAAGCTTAAGCTACCCTATTTTTCAGCTTGTAGTGTGTGTTAACTGAATAAATATTTTAAAGTGATAACTGAAATACTATAGATATCAACATAAATATTTTTTAATATTTTGGTATTGCCTGCATATGCCACTGTGCTCCTGTATGCCCACGCATGCATTATTTAGTTGGTTGGCTACATGTTGCCTGTATAGGCTTTTTGAAACCTTTTCTACATTTACATTTTTGGTCACCATGTTGCAATTTTTAGCCTTGCTTAATTCTTTTTTGAAAGTTTAACCCTATGAAACTATAATTTTTGGAGGTAGTCGTTGGGATATTTCAAAACCATTCATCTTATTTTATCTGATGTTTCAAAGCATTGTTTTTTTGTACGATTGTTTAGAAGCTACACAATCCATTGAAAAGAGCAACCACACTTTCTCCTGCTCATTGTTCTCGACAGCTGCCTTCAATACCCTTGTTATTAGTTGATTTTTAACTCAAATGACTTATAAGAAATTATATTTCTTGTTTGGACCTTTATACCCTTTGCATGGATCATCTTGGGACGTTAAATTTGTGTTTGGATCACCCCTGGTTAAAGACATTTATTCAAATCCTGTCTGAATATAAAGGAACATTTGAATAAATGTCTGGTTAAATGCATTTAGTCAATGGTTGCGCAATTTTCTCTACCATACTTCTGAATGACTAATACAAAGGTCAAACATTGTACTTGTACACAGAATTATTTTTTATTTTTTCCCCTGATTTCATGCTTTTCAGTTGTTTTGATGTTAGTGAATGATTCAGTAACTGTTACTTCTAAGTATCCATGACTAGTCCAATTTTGACAGAAAGACTTGGTTCTTTGTTCACATGATATACTTTCTTCAAAAAGGAGCTCTACTGCATACTCGGCACTTGCAGTCAGTTCCTTCTTGCATCCAGGTGTCAGTTCAGAGTCAGCTACTACATCTATAAATAATAGGTCACACAGTGGAACACTACAAAGATCAGATGAAGTTACAGTGGACAGTACCTTTTCCAAAAAATGCAAAATTAGATTTTCTTTGAGTAATAAGGATGTGAACAGGCATACTGATGATAGCTCCACGTCACTACCATCAATCAAACGAAAATTAGCTGAGAGGGACTCTCTTTCTGCTAAACAACTTCCACGAAGATCAGCATCAATGGCTTTCCGAGTATCTACAGAAGATGGAAACAGGAAAATTAAGGCAAAAAAGGTAGCCTTCTTTGAATTAAATAATTCTTGGACTTTTGCTAACTACTTGCCCAATCACATTTTGTTATGTTGCAGGAAGTTCTTAAGGATCTTGTGATATCATCAGATCAAGCACCCTTGCAAAATCAACAGCCTTCGAAGGGGTATTTTTATGTACCTCATGGTTCTCTTTCCAAAGAAAGGGCTCCGAAACAGGATATGGAGCCTCATGAACCAAGAGAACCTGGTGGATAAGTTGAAGGATGAACTGTTCAAGTTGTTCTTTTCCATTCTTGGTTGCCTTGAGTCCCAGTGGACAAATTGAAAGGTGAATACCACATAATCAATTTGCAGATGGTGCAGACAGCAAACTGATGAAACAGGTTTCACCAGTGTGTCCCCTGAGATTCCAAAAACAGCGCCACTGGTGAAAACATGGTTCCCCATGTATTCATCCAACAGCAATGCAGCCCCAAGCAGAATGTATTGATGTCAAATTTGTTTATATATCAAAGGATGATATTATAAAAGAAGAGCTGAGTATCCTTTGATGTATGATCTTGGCTTTCACTGTTAACTGCCAGCGTTGAGCTTGACTGTACCCACTTCAATGGCAACATGGAAGCTTTTATGGGTACAGGACCCCTGGTTGCAGGTTTTGTAAACTTATTTGTACATTCTTCGCATCTAAATTCTCAGGCCTGATCTGAAGGACAGGTTCCTTTTTTCTTTTGCTTTGTCTTTCTTTTTTTTTTCTCTTTTCTTTTTGCCATGGTGGTAGTAGTCATACCTTAATTGCTGGAAATGGAAATCCAACAGACGAATCCCACATTTAGCATTCTGTTATTGTAGAAAAGAGTGTATTATGTATTGAACATTAGAGAATAGGTAGGTTAGTAGGTAGGATCAGAAATAGCATTTGGTGATTGTAATAATCATTAGGGTTGTAATAATCCATAAACGTTAGTCTTAAAAATACAAGCTTTGTCTCTATATGTTGCGTTTCATTTCAGGCTTCTTTTCCATCACGATGAGATGCCCTAAAGAATCTATCATCAAGCTCTGTCATCAAAATAATCTGTTTTCTCAATCAGGGACATGCTAGTTCATGTTAATGAATAAGCTTCATATTCAGTGGTAAGAATTCGTTTATATTCCTTGATATGCAACATTTGTGAGCTCTTAACCTTATGTTCATGACCGGTGGAGTCATGTTTAAAGGTTGTTTCATTTATTATCTTGTTTGCTTAACTGTCACCGCAGGTGTTGAAGAAAAAAACATTGTATCGTTTTATGTATAGTTTGGCTGTGTTTGCAACAATAAAAACAGTAGTGGAGAAAAACATGATTCGTTTGATAAAACTTCAGAGGAAGGGTTATTTTAACATTTTCTTAACTATTCAATGTTTTTATTGTTCATAAGTTGAGAATTTTCCATTATAACTAATGTTTTATGTAATTTAAAAATTGTTTTCATGACATGCTTTGAATATCTTATTCTTCATTCAACGTGAACGTAAAAGTAAAAGCATGTTTAGTGATATTTCATATTTGTTTTGTTATTTTCAGTTGAAGTGGTAATTTATTTACTAATAAAAGTTAATTGTGTAGGGAATATTTCTCTAAATTATTGTTGCAAATAATATGAAGATAAAGTAATTAAGTTACAGTATTTTGAATTGTTTAAATCGTACTATCATCTTTATAATAATTACATGTATTATGTGAGTAATATATGTGATGAACTTTTAAAAATTGTTATGTGAGTTTCAAATTTTAAAAATATAAAAATTCTCTACTTTTAAAAGTTATAAATTAATATATACTTCATAAATTTTATAACCTAAAGAATAAATTATTTTTACAAAGAGCTTTAAAAATTATGAATACACTTTAATGATCTTCTTTTGTTTAATGCATCTATCTATTTAAATTAAAAAAATAATCTTAAGAATGTTTATATGGTAATTTTAATATTATATCATCATTCTTTTGGCCACCTAAAAGGAAACACTTACAAAATCTATATGCTTCGAAGTAAATTATTCTTTAAAAAAATAAATAAAATATAATAATTATACTAATTTTTGATAAAATTGTTATATAATTAATTTCTATGATAATATTAAATTTGAATACATTGAAGTAAAAAGGTGACATGACTCACATTAAGTAGTTCAGTATCATTGGTCTCATGATAAAATATAGATAGATAAATTATGAGTATTTTGTCTCAGTACAGTGGCCTTTTGTATAAAAATAAAAATTTAATTTAAAGGAAAGTCATTATTGACACTCCATATATCCATATATAGATAGCTTAGGGAGTTTTAGTCCCTAAGCTATGGTGTCATAGTAAGAGATAGGACAAGCTCCTTAGGTAACAAGAGTTTAGATTTCAACCAAGACATATTACATATGAGGAATTTGAAAAACTTGTGACTTTGGATCATCCGTTAGGATCCATTTACACTTTATAATTTATCCTAGTCGTCGATGAGAAATTTTTATTAGGCAACGCCAATTAACCCCAAGATTAATCGGATAGTAAGATCTAAATACCCAAATTATATATATAAAAAAGTATACTTAGAGCTTGCCCTCTAGGTCAAGGTGCAACGACAAGACAGTTAAGTAGTTTCCCAAGCACCTACTATTTAAATCCTAGCTACGATATATATTGTGGAATATTTTTTTTTAGTTGGATAAAAAATTTGAGATGTTGGCTGCTGAATAAGAAGCCGTTCGTCTAGATTTGTCTGGTAGCTGGTTTATGGGACCGAACCATTTACATACAAGACTAGCCTGGATTATTTAGGACCACTATAATACATGGTGCTAGGAGCTATTTGGAGATTTTGAATGGAAGCTCATGTGGTTCAAAAAATAATAATAGATGAGCTCTCGAGGTGAGGTGCGATGGAAAAAAGACAGGGATGATATTTATAAAATGAGGGTTCAAATTTTATACAAGCATTTCCAAATTAGCTGGTGGCGGTTTGTAAGATCAAGCTATCTACTTGCAAGATTTATCAGATCATACGAGCTGGATAATAATAATAATAATAATCTTGGGGACCAAATTCTTAGCAATGGACCATTAGGACATTATCTCGTGAATGAGGGCTAATTTTGAGTAAACTAAAAGAAGCTATACCCATTTAGTATTTAAATATGAAACATTGGTACATCAAATTGAGAGTTGGGAGAGAAAAGAAGTGGTAAGGAAAGTATCATAGTTTGAAATTGGTGGATTTGGCCTAGGTTGAATTAGATAACCTCGCTAGATTGCATGTGTGGACAAAGCGTAGAAGGATAAGTTCAACCCTTGGACTAAAACAATGGAGCCAACAAAAGAATTTTAGTTTGAGAAAACCTTAGACAAAAAATTGAAGTTAAGGTTAGCTACAAGTCAAAGAGGTGGGTGACATTATAAAATTATTAATGAATTTAAAATTATCTATTCTGCTTGGAATCTGAGTCAGACGAACACCGATAGAGATGGCGCTAGTGTTGACTGAGAGTCGATATTGACGCACCCTGTGTATGCACGTCGAAAAAGCGAACCCCCACGTGTAACTCCAAGGTCTGTAGTATGAGAACTGGTGGTACTTGGACTCTGCACACACTCAGACAAACACACGGATCGTTAAAGACCAGAAACCAGGGAAACAGTCCCCGGTGCAGACCCTCCGACGCTCAAGTTAGGTCCTTTTTTCCTGAAAGAACAATGTACGATGGAAAAAAGAACTGTTGAAGACGAGTGTGTATGTGTGCGTACCTCGGCAAGGAAGATGACCTTCCTTTTTATATGACGCTGCATACCTTTAGAGTCTAACAGTTGTAAGAGAACGTCGGGTGTCAGGGTCTGTCGGGTGAGAGAGGATGTATGATGACATCCTATTGGTGGAAGGAAGGTTCCACTCTCAGGGAGTGGCAGACCATTGGAATATTCCCTAGCGCAAGACAGTTATTCTCTGACAGGAGGTTATGATTCCTTGAAGTTGCTGTCACTTAGTGCTTTTTGTCCCGCCCAGGTTCAACTACAGCCAGCTCGGGATGACTACTCAGATGTGTAGGATCGAAAGAGTGCGATAGAGGAGGCGGGGGGAAGGGGGGTGAATATCGTACTATAAAAACTTTTCTTTTCATGTTTTAAAGACAATCAGAATATGCAGCGAAAAGTAAATGACTCGTTTGGTTACTTGGTTCGGAGCCTAGGTCGACTCCTACTCCAAAACCTGCGATCTTTGATCGCACCGTTCGACAATTCACTAAAACTCTTCTTTCCGAAAATCTTGGAAAGAAGCAGTGCGTACAGGAAGATGAGTAAGATAGTAACAACCTACTATCTTACTTGAATTAAGTACAATGCAAGCAAAAGAAAGTCATACCTGTTAGACCCCATGGTAGTTTTGATGTGATCAACCAAGTTGGTTAGGTCCTGCGTTGTATTTGATCCCTGTGTCTGAGTGTGCAGGAGCTTAGGAGCACAGGAAGTCGAGTGGAAGACGCAGCTAGCGAGAATGACTGCACGGGAAGGGAGCCGACGGGCTCGGTGCGTCCGAAGGACGAGAGAGCTGCGGAAGAGTACTCCGGTGGGCGTGAAGAGCGTGCGCGGCGTTCGAGGGACGTTAAGCTAGGACGGAAGGCTGCTCGAGGAAGGCCGGGAATTGGGTTCAGGTGAGCCCTATTCCGGTTGGCCGCAATCACCCAAAAGAACGGAGCGAAGGAAGATGAAGAAACTAAGCTGGAAGCTTGGAGGCGCCCTGGAAGGCGCCCTTGAAGGCGCCTTCAAGCCTGTTGAAGGCACCTTCAACAGGTCAATTTTGACCGTTTGCGTGCGGATAAAGTTTTATCCGCTGACCGAGCTGGAGGCGCCTTGAACCTTGTTGGAGGCGCCTTGGACCCTCGGGATAGACTTTCCAGGAGCTATAAAAAGGCTCCTGGAGCTAGGAATTCAAAAACAACTCAAGCAATCAATCTGTAATCAATTCCTAGCAACTAAGTGAGCGTTCTAAGTGTAAAAAGGCTTCTCCGCCTACAGTAAAGGAGATTCTGATAGTAGAGCTTTTTCATTGCCCTGGATTAACAACCTCCTTGGTTGTAACCAGGTTAAATTCTGTTTTTGTTTCTTTTTCTGTCTCTTTAATTTAGTTGTTATTTTATTGCTGATTTAAATTCTGAGTTGAAATCCGAGGAGGGTATAGTTTGTTTTTGTTTTCAGCAATTCACCCCCCTCTTGCCGGTCTCTGCTGCACCAACAAGTGGTATCAGAGCTTGATCGCCTCAGAAGGACTAACCGCCAACTGAAGCACTACGATCAAGACGATGGCCGGAGCGAACATCCATCCCCCGAAGTTTGACGGAGATTTCGCTACATGGAAGCGAAAAATGGAGGTATTTTTTAAAACCGATTTTGATATTCTTATTACAATGAAATATGATTTTGCAGCGCTGAAAGACAAAGAAGAAAACACATGGAGCAAGAAGGAGCAAGCCGATTTCGTCGCCAACGGAAAGGCAGAGTTCCACCTGCTCAGTGTGCTGCCGCCGCAAGAAGTAAATCGGATCGGAAACTTCCGAAGCGAAGCGCGACATCCTCCGGAACCAGTTAACGAACTTCCGGATGAACCAAGGCGAGAAGGTAGCGCAACTCCAAGCGAGAATCAAGGAGCTAATAACGCAACTAACGAACCTTGGAGAAGAGGTAACCAACCGGGACTCTATCCGGTACGCGCTCAACGCCTTCCCTAGAACTCCAGAGTGAGCTTCCTTAGTAGATGCGTATTACATCTCTAAGGACCTTGAGGTAAGTACTTTAGAACAATTATTTTCTACTTTTGAACTTCACGAATCTCGAGTTTCAGAACCCATCGGAGCAGAGAAGACAAGTCAGAACATTGCCTTAAAAGCAAAGATGAACAGTTCTGACTCCGAAGCCTCAGTCGACGAATCCGAAGCGGCACTACTGGTAAGACGCTTCAATAAGTTTTTTAGTACTAATAAATTTAAATCGCAGAGGTATCATCGAAAGAAGAGGACGGTTCGCTGCTACAACTGCAACGAAGAGGGACACATCAAAGATGACTGCCCAAAACTAAAGAGAAAGGAGAAAGAAAGGGCAAAGCCAAAATACAAGAAACCAGAACCCTCCAAGCACAAGAATCTGAAGGCTACTTGGTCATATTCGTCAACCTCCGAATCGGAAGTCGAAGAATTCTCGGGACTAGCACTGATGGCCAACCATTAGAAAGAAGAAACGTCCAGCTCAGAGATGAGCATTGATGAAGGGGGAGGAACATCAGAAGAAGAAAGCAGCAGTGAAGGGGGAGCGTCACCAGACCAGGTAAGTAAGGTACGCAATCTAACCCCAACTCAATCTTTCAAATTTATCAAGTCTCTTTCTAAAGAGTTAGATCAATTAGAAAAAGAGAATGCTGAATTAAAGTTGAACTTAGCAAGAGCATGCCCGTTAGAAATGTATGATCATCTAAAATCAGAAAATGAAAATTTAAAATTAGAAATTGAAAAATTGAAAAATGATGCATGCTTAAAGAAATTTCCAAAGTCAAAAATTAGAACTTATGGTAAATTAAATTAGTATATAAGGAAGCATCAAGGTCAACTTAGAAAAATACCAAGAAACTATGTACCCCCTAGATTTTTGAATAATCCTGTAGGAAGGAACCTCTATTGGGTTCCAAAATCTGTGCTTAATTAATTTTTCAAAAATTAAAAGCTTAAAGTGAAAGAATTAAACATTGAAATTCTTTATAGAAGCTTTGTCTAAGAAAGTGGTTGTTGCTCCAATAACCAAGAAGGCCTAGTGCCTCGCCACGACCTGGAAGCTAAAATATTGGAAGAAAATGTTTAATTAACTTTTTTGAAAAAGCATTAAACTAGAATCAAATAATGCTTTAAAAGTTTTTAAATCTTTTTAAATTCTAAAAAGTCAGATTGTGAAAATAAAAAAAAATTCATATTGACTTAGAATTTTTTTTTTTTTTTTGGAAAAATTCGTTTTGACTTAATTTTGACTTAGAAGATTATTTTTTTTGAATAACTTAGAATTTTTTTTTTGAATTCATTTTTAACTTAGAATTTTTTTTAAAATTCTATACATTTCACTTAACTTAAGTTATTTGTTTCAGATTTTCTTAACCCCATTTTTACTGTGATCAAAGGGGGAGAGAAAAGTACAAGTTTAGGGGGAGTTAGAAAAAATTTAAAATTTCTGTTATTATTTTTATAAAAAGTGTTGCAATTTTACTAATTGCAAAAATTATGTTTAACTTGTTAGTTTAGTAATTTTTCTTTAAAATTACTATTTTTTTGGGTCTATTTTTAACCCTAACTTGAACTTGGGTTGATGCACATCAAAAAGGGGGAGATTGTTAGACCCCATGGTAGTTTTGATGTGATCAACCAAGTTGGTTAGGTCCTGCGTTGTATTTGATCCCTGTGTCTGAGTGTGCAGGAGCTTAGGAGCACAGGAAGTCGAGCGGAAGACGCAGCTAGCGAGAAGGACGGCACGGGAAGGGAGCCGACGGGCTCGATGCGCCCGAAGGACGAGAGAGCTGTGGAAGAGTACTCCAGAGGGCGTGAAGAGCGTGCGCGGCGTTCGAGGGACGTTAAGCCGGGACGGAAGGCTGCTCGAGGAAGGCCGGGAATTGGGTTCGGGTGAGCCCTATTCCGGTTGGCCGCAATCACCCAAAAGAACGGAGCGAAGGAAGCTGAAGAAACTAAGCTAGAAGCTTGGAGGCGCCCTTGAAGGCGCCTTCAAGCCTGTTGAAGGCGCCTTCAACAGGTCAGTTTTGACCGTTTGTGTGCGGATAAAGTTTTATCCGCTGACCGAGCTGGAGGCGCCTTGAACCTTGTTGGAGGCGCCTTGGACCCTCGGGATAGACTTTCCAGGAGCTATAAAAAGGCCCCTGGAGCTAGGAATTCAAAAACAACTCAAGCAATCAATCTGTAATCAATTCCTAGCAACTAAGTGAGCGTTCTAAGTGTAAAAAGGCTTCTCCGTCTATAGTAAAGGAGATTCTGATAGTAGAGCTTTTTCATCGCCCTGGATTAACAACCTCCTTGGTTGTAACCAGGTTAAATTCTGTTTTTGTTTCTTTTTCTGTCTCTTTAATTTAGTTGTTATTTTATTGCTGATTTAAATTCTGAGTTGAAATCCGAGGAGGGTATAGTTTGTTTTTGTTTTCAGCAATTCACTCCCCTCTTGGCGGTCTCCGCTGCACCAACAATACCGACAGTATATAAAAGTTGAGGCTCGGTCGACACTTCTTGGAGCAGTAGATGAGTAGTCGTAGCACGAATCGTAGCTTGCACAGAGATGAACTTCGAATAAATTTCTTGGTTCGTTGCTTCATTACACAGCCTCGGACCTCGAGCTCACTTTTATAAGAGTCATCGACGTTCGGTTGACTGATCCTTGCGTTTGGTTGACCGAACCAGCTTTCTTCTATCTTCGCTGAGATCTGATGCTGATTCGATCTTCGAAATTTAATGATCATTAAGGGTTCGGTCGATCGATACTTCTTTTCGATCGACTGAACAGGATCCTTCCCTATCCGTCGAGATTTGCACTTACTGCACCTTTAATGTTATGATCATTCGGTCGACCGATCCATGTGTTTAGTTGATCGATCAGCAAGCTTTCCTTTTTTGCTTCTGCTCGATCTGAACTGTGCTGAGTCATCAGGGTTCGGTCGACCGATCAAGCTTTGATCGGACTCTGTTCTGTTTTAATCTGAACAAATATCTGCTCTGAGTTGGCCTTGTTCGGTTGACCAATCATCCGGTTCGGTTGACCGATCAGGCTGAACCTGCAAAACAGGGTTAGATATTAATCCTGCAAAATAGATATTAGCATAGTAATAATAAATGCATGAGTAATAATAATAGACAGTTCAACTATCTTGATCTCAACTTGGAAACCTTTCCGGTTTCTTCAGTTGGATCAATGACCTTAGGTTGTTCCTTTCAGGAACACGACCTCACTGTCGCTCCTCCAGTTGTTTACCTCAACTTACCTGCCAATCATTGGTCATCCATACTTGTTGGACTTTCTCTGCTCAGTGTCTGATCACCTGATCCATTAAAGCTTTTCCTGCAATACTACATTAGCCAGCAGTAATAATAGTAATACCGAATGCTATGGTAACTAAACTTAGAATCACCAAGATCCGCTAGTCCGGTCGACCGACCTTACTTGGAGTTCACTCCTCCAAGACTTCTTGTTACCTAAGGTTATCTCCCCCTAGGATTTTCTCCATCTGGCTTCACTCACCAGAACCTAAGGTTACCACCCCCTAGTGTTTTCTTCATCTGACTTTACTCACCAAGACTCAATATTCGGCTACCCAGGGATCAGGTCATTCAGACCTATCCACCTGGCTTCCATGATCTACCAAGATTTTCCTTCCCTAGCCTACAACTAGGACTTAGTATTCGGTTACCCAGGGATCAGGTCCTCCAGACCTATCGAATCCACCTGGCTTCCACGATCTACTGAGATTTCTCTTGCCTAGCCTACAACTAGGACATTCAAAGACTAAGCTCCATTAAACATACTTAAACATATTTGTCGGACATTAAAACCTTGGAGGTCGATTGCTCCAACCAGATGTGCTACCAGGACCGAGCTTTGATGATGAGCTGTGGTGAACCGATCGAGTTTTATATGAGACTGTGGTGAGAGACCCATCTTTCATGATTTGATCTTTGAAGAGCCGGTCGGGAGTTGTCTTAGTAAAAGTACCAGGACCACCTATAAAGCCAAAGTTGGGTCAATCCGATCGATTGGGAGTAGGCCAGGAACTAGTCCAGGCTTCGTCTTACATCTCAAATCTGGGAGCCTGCCCTGCCTGTGATCAACCAGGAATTATGCGGCTGATGACGCGAGGTGGTCTGACTCCCGCCTTCCCTTGACTTTTGGCTGCCACACCCCCTTGACTTTTGGCTGCCACACCCCCTTGACTTTTGACTGCTACGCTCCCTTGACTATTGATTGTCACGCCCCCTGACTTTTGACCTCCTGACCTTATCGGACCTCTCCTTTATGCATCGTATCATTGAGCATAAGCTAAACCTTCTCTTAGGGGTCATGCCTATATAAGGAGAAAAAATAAAAAAGAAATCCCTTTTATTGGAATAGTAAAAAAGATATTTTTTAAAAATTTATTTATTATCGAAATACTATCCCATCCGGTATCATTTTATTTTTTTATTTCAAAAAATCTCTTTATGTTTTATGTGGTTGTTGTCATACTTATGAACTATAGCTTCTATAACATAGAAACAATGTCTTGTACATAGTTATAGTGGCTATAAATTATAGTTTCTATATAGTTATAGTAACTATGATCGCATAGTTGCTACATATTTATAAAAATATAATAGTACTGAAGTGTCTATGTTGTAACAATTACAATTCATAGCCACTATTTCTGTCTGAAACCAGTGAATAGGGATGGTAATGGGTCAGATTCAGATCGGATTTTATATCCTTCATCCTCGTATCCATCGGGTATAGAATATTCGATGGGTATACCCATACCCATTAAAAGATCGGATATCTTATATACTTATAATTTTTCTTCTTTTTATCTGACTATTATTATGCAACAAAAAAATATTCAAATTAACATCCTCTCTCTCTCTCTCTCTCTCTCTCTCTCTCTCTATATATATATATTATTAAAAAAAATAGATTAAACATCTATATAGCCTTCTCTTAATATTAATAAACATAGTTAGTGAATTTTGGAAAAAGGAAATTTTCTTTAATATATGTATATATATTATTTAATCGGGTATTTAGGTTGAATATCGGGCATTGATAGTCCCTTTATATCTTCCTCCATTTGGGTCAGATATCGAATCCTCCATCGGATTCAGGTGAAATTGTCATCCCTACCAGAAGATGTACAACCGGTGAGGTGGACGGTGTGTTGACCACAGAAGGACCTTAAATGGAGAAAATCCAATGCCGATAGCTAGCCCACCACGTCACTGAAGGCACAGAGAGAAGGAAACGTAGGTAGACGGGCTAGGGATGGGTTCCCAACGCAGTCACTTTGATGCTCAAGTTAGTTTTGAGGAAAGATCCAAGTAACTGTGAAGATAGTGGTGATGAACAGTGAAAATCGTTGAAGAGCCTGCCTGTGCGTGGAGAAGGGATACCTTATATAGCACCTTTGGCCCTTAGCCCATGTAACGAGGCTTCTCATCATGATAATGTAACCCCTAATGTAATATGTTTTACCCCTATGCCTAAATGGTACTTGATAGTCTCATCGTAGGGATGGTAGAGATATATCCAGTATGGGTTGCAAAGATACGTTTCAAGGATTTTATGAGAAATTCCTACATGACATTAAATGAGGTGGCGAGCTGAGGGCCAAAATAGACTGATGGGCCTTTATCTGCTACCTTTTAGTAGGGAGTGTGTGTGGCTTAAGAGGAGGTCTCGCGAGTCTGTAAATGAGGAATTTGAACCTGGATGGGCCTCCAAGGGGTTTGAGGCCTTAATGGGCCCCTAGTGATGTTCCTTTAATAGAATCAGCCTTGTTGGAGTTCGATCAGACCTTGTGTACTACCATTACAATCAACTTCAGGAGGTTGAGTGTTTGTGAGGTCTTTGTGGGGAGGTAGGACTTTTAGTAAACTTAGAGCGATGTTTGATGACTCCACTTCCTGACAAGTCTTAGACACTAGGAGGCTTAGAGAATATGTTTTGTGCCACATTCGATCAACACTAGAGAGTTATGCCTCTTAAATGCCTTAGCGAGAGATTAAGTTCATTGGTCACACATAAAGTGTCCGATCAGAGCCATATGATCGATGCTATAGATGAAACTATCTCATGTGCTTATTAAAAGATTTGGCATGCTTGGCTATTCAAGCTGATCTTCGTGGCCTTCGCCAATGTCTGGTCGGTGTTGTCTGCTCGAATTTTGGGGGTCACGCTCTACACCCCCTGGGGGTTTATCTTGTCCCTCCGATTAGCCTTCGAGAGCCATCTTGGGACTAGGGTGCTTAAGTTGACCTTCCTTGGACTCTGATCTCTATATCAACTGGCACTCTTGACTTTAACTTTCGTTCGATGGTTCTATCTTATTCACCATATCACAATCCTACCTTTCAGGTCTAGTCGAAGGAGGCTACTAGAACAATTGACTAGACCTTTGTGTTTCAGAGTCTTTTGGGATCTCTGCTCGGACACCCCCCTCTAGAGCTAATGCCACTCTATTGTTCGTAACACCATTTTCCCTATTCACTTCTTGAAAAGGAGCGTGTTCTAAATGCACAGGAACGCACACACGAGTATTTATAATAGTAATGATTATGTTATCCCATCTTTAATAAATGTCACCAATATTCTTTCACCGCGTGGATAACACATGCAAAAAGTGTATATTTGAAGCAACATATGATTGTTGGGATTCAAAATGAAGGTCGAATGTTGAGCTTCAATGGCTATGATCTCATCCATCCATCTCTTATTCTCGACCAGACGACGATGCAAAATGGGACTAGGGTTTTTAAGGTTTTAAATCTTCAAAACAAGGCTTGCCTTCTTCTCATTCCCTTTCTCGACTTTTTCTTGCTTTCAGTGCCGATAATTTTTTTTCCCCTTTGTCTTTTTCCTTCATAAGTCCTCTTCGCTTTCCACCTAGATAGTTTTCCTATGCCTTTTTTTCTTCTTCCTCTCTATTTTAAATGGATCAAGAAACTCCCCTGCATGTCCCCACCCTTTGGTACACCTCCACCCTCTTTGACATCAATATTGGTGATTTGACCAAATCAGGTTGACCTTCGAGGTCCCTAAGGATCATATAATCATCATCCCCAACATTGACGACCGACCCCATCTATCTCCCCCAAATTTTTTGCTTTGTTCAAAGATTAATTTATGGGCGGTCTTCGCTTTACCATTCGCCCTTTTTTAAAATTTTTTTCTTCTTATTTTCAGATTTCTCTTCGAGAGTTAGCCCCCAATTCTATCCGACAACTTTATGGGGTTGTAGTCCTTTTCCGACTATATCGTATGCCCCTCAATCCTTGTATTTTGTATTATTTTTATTTTTCTAAGAAATCTGACGCGAGGTTTTAATCTATCAGGTCCGAATGAAGGCAGTTTTCTTTGATAAGATGTCTTCATTTAATAAGGGCTGGAAATCTCATTACATTTTTATTAAGTTCGTCCCTCCTATTTCTTGGCCGACCAGATGGTTGATAGATATGTTATCGCTGCCAAAACTTAGTAACTTCCAAGTGGAGCTCACGTTTATAATGGCTGCCAACACATTGACTGAGTTGAAGTTCAACATCAATGTTCTCCTTCAGGAGGGCTTGTTGTATATGTTTGGCCTAAGTCCAATCGAGGCTAGGTTGACCTACTCATTTGGTAAGAGATTTTAATCTAAATTCATATTTTTTCTGACTGAGGTCTTTTCCTTTTCTTTAAAACTAAGACCATGTGGAAAGTTACTCTTGGCGAGTCTATTAAATTTGATAAAGAAGAGCTAAACAACCAGGAGGAAGTTGAGCTAGAACTGTACGACGCTCAATAGATCGACTCTTCCGCCGCAGAGGTGGGCAACAATGTTGTTGTCAATACTAAAGAGTTGTCCCCATCCCGTCCTTCTATAGTGCCCATGCCAGTGTCATCTGGGTCCCATGAGGACTCTGTACCTCTTCGGCTAGGGTACAAAAATATCGGTTGATGAAAGTTATTGATCAAGCTCCTTCATCCTCTACTCACAATCATGCCTCTTCAGTTCAAGAGGCTTGTCTTGTTCAAGTTCCTGAGTCCCCTTCGCATGACACCTTAGTGAAAATAGCAGCTAAGGCTATTAGTCAATCTTTGATCGTTCGCTTGTCGATTAGTCACACTCTGCCTCCTCCTGTACCTCTACAGCCTCCGACCGAAACTACTCATGAGAGCATCCCCACCCCCTCCCTGAATCATCTAATGGGCCTCTTTGCCAAACCCTCGGTGATACCATCCTACTTCCTTCACTTAGAGGGGCTCCCCTCCCCGAGTCGAATGCAACTGAGACGATCAGAGTAGTAAAGCTGAGGGGCTCGTTGGCAGATGACTTGGAGGAAGGCATGGATCTTCTCAGGAAACAGACGGTGATGGGTTTGGTAGATCGCTTTGCCCAAGAGATGACATAAGTAAGTTACTAGTCTATTAAACCTTTCTCGTTTCTTAGAAGTATAAAGTTTCTTTGCCAGTTCTGGACAGACGGGCTGGGTATGAGCAAGCACGCAGTTATAATTACCCATGCCTGTAGTGAGGTAGAGAGATGGGTAGCGGAATTAGAGGTAGTTCTGGTGCATCCAACCCCCCACCCAACCAAGAGCTAGAAGAGAGTCGGGCAGAGGTGAAGACTTTGAAGGCCGAGCTAGTTGTTCAAGTAGAACTTTTGCATTGATCCAGAGTGCTTTTAGAGGAGGAGAAGAAGAAGAACGAATCTAACTCGACTACCTTAGAGAGACTACAACTTCATTTTACCACATCATATTCCAAGTTGAAGTCAGAGAGCGAGCGAAGGCAACACACACTATCAGATTTAGATAAGAAGACTGTGGAAGCTAAGGCTTTAACCTCCAAACTTAACGAGCTCGTCCTGACCTATGAGTCCAAGTTGGCGGGTAAAACAGCCAAGCTAATGGCTAAAGAAGCTGAGTTGGATTCTCTTAAAACCAAGCTAGAAAGTTATAAGGTTGGGGAAGAGGCATGTTGGGATGCTAAAAGGGTGGAATACCTTTGGTCCCAAGACTTCAATATGTGAAGTCAAAACTTTAAGACGATGAAGTCGAAAAATTTGATACCGAAGGAACAAATACTATCGGAATGGGAAATGGAAGTGAGTAATAACATCACTTCATAAGATAAAGGATAAAAAAGGTAAAAGAAATATGTGAGCTTTGATTCCTCTATATTATAAGGGGATATGTAGACAACTTAAATAGTTGCAAGTTCTTTTTTTAATAAATTTATAATTTTTAAATTTTTTAATATAATAATTTTGAATTGTGGAGAACCATGAACTGTCGCAAACCGTGGTGAACCGTGCACTAATCGTGAATCGACATTTCTGAATCGTGAACCATAAACGTCTTGGACGGTTAAAGTTAAGGGTCGACCCCCCTAGAAACCGTCGAGCTGACGATTCCAAATTGTCGAATCATTGGTTTTGAATTAAAGGCTCACTGCCTCTATGTGTGTACAACATATCAAATCTATCGTCCCATAGGAGGAAAATATCCTATGTACTTGAGAATCGAACTGTGGGTACTTGGAAACTACTAGAATGCTATTGTCGCAACATTGTAGCTAGGTGCAGACTAATTGCTTTTATATATTTTCTTTTGGTAATCTAGATATTCAACTCTTTAAACTAATTAATTTTGAAGATGACCAACTTGATCATGAAAGTTTTTCACGAACCACTAGAATAAATAAAGAATTGCTTTCAAAGACTCATCCAAATAGTCAACTTTTTTAGATTTGTAGTTCCACTAAAAGAAAATCTTTATAATACATCACTGCTGGAATTCGAACCTTAAAATTTTGATTAACCGTTTAAAGAAGCTAGCCGCTCGATGGTAACCCCGGTGGCTAGAAACAAGGACTGACTGCCTCAATAGAACAATCAATTTATTGACCTACCCAAATCAATGAAGCTATTTAATCTTCCCAAACTAATCAACTCGCCTAAATTAATCAAGTTGATCAACTCACGAAGACCAATTAGACCACTTGGTCACCACAAATTAATTGATTTGCTTGGCTCACCTCATCGATTCATCTGCCTAGCCGGTCCGTATGAATCAATCTAATTAGCTCACTTAGAAGACACCCTTCCTACCTAACAACTTAGCATGATCGACCCAATCACCTCGACTGATCTACCTAACTATCATGAACAAGAGCAAAGGTGAAGGATAAAGTATTTATAAACAAGTGTAAAATATGACTTTCACTCTTAATTTTTTGTTTCTTATTTTAATTTTCTATTCTTGTGTTTAGCAACAAAAGACGAAAATTTCAGCCCGACTATAAATCGAATATTTCCCAGCAGTCATTTTACATTGACAGAATATTATTTTTCTACAGGAGACCAAAAAGCCTTATCAAAATGTAAAATATATTCTAGTAAAATTATAAAAGATGATCAGAACCACAAAACATATTCAAGAACGAAAAAATACATCATTTATCTAAAACTTAAGGACAAACCATTAAAATAACAGATTAATACTCCTCGCCAGCTTGCTACTCAAACAACTCATGTTCTATGTTCTCCAAATACCTGGATTACGAAATCTAGCTGATGGAGATCTTCAATGGTCGCCGTGTGTGTGTTTCGTACTGCAAAAAGGATGGGAATAAGAAAGCAATAGAAAGATATGATACGAACACAATGAGGTAAATGAAAAGTACCTTCTTGAGGAAAGCATCGATCTCCTCTTGTGACAGACCTTCTTCACCAGCATTTTTGTCCCACCCAAGAGACCTCAAGAAGGCTTCTTCTTCCTCTGGGTCAAGAATAGAGTCTAAATATGTGTGAGATTCTTCAATTTCAGCATAGAGTCTATCAGGCTCATCGGTACTAAAATTTCTATTTTCTGCTGAACAATCCAAGCCAGGTTGGCAGTTCTGTATACTGTCTGAGGAGGCACTTTGCAGGTCCTCTGCTGGTCCAAGAGAATCTGGCTCCGGAATAGAGCCTGTTGGATTTAATGATTTCTTCCTTAATAGATTGAAGAAATCATTCCTCTTCTGTGCATAAGAAAGAAGTTTTTGTTCCCCGACAGAGGCTCGTGTTAACAAACCATTTTTGCTGTCCCCTTTAAGCTTTTGGTAGGATTGCCTCTTGGAAGAAACAACTGTGGCAGATGGAACAAGCCTAACATGGTCATTGGCTTTGCCAAGACTGGAACTGTCTTCAGAAATAGGTGAGATGTTCTTTTCTCGGTTTAGCACTTGAAAGTTTCCAACATGATGCGTCTTTGCAATATCAGATCTAGCTGGTGTTCGGCCAACAAGGTTTATCTGATGGCCACCCTTTGCAAAAGAACTAAAATCTCCACCTCCACCCCTTGCACTCTTGGATTTTGCCTTCTCTGATAAGTTGCAATTCTGGGAGCAACAGATAATCTCAGAATGCAGATGATGAATAAATCAAGCATTCAAAAATAACTTCCCCAGCAAGATGAGATGAGGGGAATGAATCACTGGAAAATCAGCACAAGCAAATGTAGTTCAAAGTAACAAAAGGATGGATATCATCACAAATGATTACCCTAACCACAATAACTCATAACATGATGTCTGGTACTCATCTGATAGTCTTGCAATGCGTACTAGAACACCATAGTATTCATCTGTTGCAGCAATCACTCAAAATCATACAATACTATAAAACAATCTAAGGATTCTTTTTGATAATAAACAACTAACCAAAGATACTCTTTATGAGAACAAGATTCCTATACCATATGAGATTAGTTATTTGATGGGCGTTTGTAATCAGCATTAATATCAGTCACATAACAATCCCACCTCTTAGAAAGGTTCTAATACTCTGTCTTTACTTATTTTACAATAATTTGATTTAAAAAACGGTATTTTGGACCTAGGACTAATTATAGTAGTGCATGGATCTAGTCAATTTTTTAGACTTTAGTCCTCACACCATGTTGGATGTAAGATAAATCCCTGTTCAGGGGGATCTACAAGTTAAATCCCTCGCAACACACTGTTATACAGAATCGTACCCCAGACATTTAGCAGAAATTCTTCCACATCTACCTTGCTTACTAGACCAAGCAATAGATCATGTTGTTTGACTAACATTCTAAAACCAAAAGGGCATGACAACTGGAGTTACATATGAATTGAATAGACATTACAAAGAAAATCATTGAAGGATTTATGACAACAAACTAAATGCAAGAAACTGATGTCATTTTCTCTGTTTAATTGAGTTTAAAGATTCCACATTATGAAATCTTCATTGCATGTTTCCACGAACTAAATAAATTGATAAAAAGATTTTCATAGTGGCACTTTCTCTCAGTTTTCTTTGGATAAAAAGCTAGAGGGAAGGAAAAGGTTCTTGCCCTAATTTTTCTCTATATTGCTTCCATTTGAATTAGGTAGAAAGTTCAATTTCACATGCAATGAATCTCAAATCAGAACATACTTTTTTGTATTTTTAACAAATACAATTTTAAAATTAGTTTTCCTCAATCTTTCCTTCACTCTAAAGAATCAGTTAAATGGGAAATATTTTAAAATATTTTTCTTTTTTTTCCTTTGTAGGAAAGAGAGTGTTATAGTTTAAACTAGGTTTCAAGCCCTTAAGCAAAAAACAAGATAACAGTCATGAAACATGCAAAGGGAAAAAATGAACTTATACTAGATTGCATGTGTAACATAGTCTAGCATAGAGATCAATGGAGGAATAGGTTTTGTGAAGTTGATACAAATAGTCGGGACAACATTGACTAATTGACTAGAAAAAGAAAAATTGTGAATTTAGATTCATCTCAATTTTATTGAGTGCATAATAAGACTTTGAAAACCTTATTTAAATATTTAATACCTTCAAATGCCACAACCATAATATATGAGAGGATTGAGGCCCAACCACTGACATAAAATGGTCAAACCCAGATTTATACTAGCTCACCAATTTAAGCTTACCAAGCATTTTTCACTAGCTCATAGCCCACAATCTGGAACTGGACTAAGAACTAGGACATTACAATCTCCACCATTTAAAGCTTGATGTCCTTGTAAAAATAAATAAATAAATAAATAACTTTGTCTAAGACCAAAAATCTAACCCATATCTAAAATCATGCCTAATTGGACATGTGAGGCTCAATAGTGACTCCAACATACATAGGAAGCTTTTTCTATGCACCCTAAAATATCTATAATCAAGTCCACATTAATATGAATTGCCATGATTTTCCTAGATGAGAAAACTAACCCACTAATTCTTTTGGGCCGAGCCAAAGACTCTAAATCCTTAAACTCAGATAATAGTAGCTTATAGATTTAAGCTTATATATCAGATTCATTTAGCACACAACTCGTCATCTAGGACTAACCTAGGGTATCACACAAATTAAGGGGGAAAATAAAAGAGATTAAAGTGAGTTAACAAAGAGTGAAGGAAGTTTAACAATATCAACGGGAGAAGTGGGCATTATACATCTTCATATTCACTCCCTTACCACAATTTTATTAGCCTAGTTCTCTTGAACTTGAGAAAATATGACTAATTTAGTTCACATACTATATCTAGACAACAATTTCAATTTAAGCAGATTCTTGGATTAACACCAATATGCTACTTGGTGATTGGAGTCCATGTTGCTGAATAATTGTCTTTGAAAGATTTACAGCTTCTAAGATTCAAGTCCCATAATTTTGGTGCCTGGCAGGACTAAGACTCTACAAATGCTAACAAATTAAGTTGAACTAATTGGGACACTGAAGGAGATACGGGTCACCTTTTAACCATCTATCAGCAAGATCCATCTAAGGCCGCAAACATCATCAGTGGTAGTGTTACTTATTTAACATGGTAGTGTTGCTTATTTAACCATAGGGACAAAATGAGGCTCTGATCAAATGAGGAAGAACAGGGAGAAGTCAAGAAGAACAAGGTATAAGGGTAACACCTCGTTGAATGGATAAACAGGTGGAATTGTGACGGAAATCACATTTCGGGGGAAAAAAAGTAAGCAGTCTTAAAATGGAATCAGGCCGGACTTCAGGTTTTTTAAGTGTTTGGGTTCTCAAATTATACAGTATATACATTGTACAAATCATCTATTATCAAATATAATTATAGAATATTATTATATATAAGTAAAGTTTTATCAAATAAAGTATATATGTCTATAATATAGACAATAAGGAATAAGAACTAGGTTGATATTTTATGAAAATCTGAAACCCAAAATCTGAAAAATAAAATAATAAAACCAACTAGAAACACAAGTTTGGTAAACTTGGATCATGTTCTTTGTCAATTCAAGGTGAAAAGGTTTTTCTGCCCATCCTTGTATATACAGGATTTTTGTTCCAGCTTTCCTAGTGATCCGATAAAACCATATGAACAATGCTAATCTAACTTTTCATGTGTTATTTTTTAAGATCCAAAACTCTATTCTGTATAGAATAGTCGAGAGTTTCAACTAGAGCTGAAAGTTTTCTTTGATCAAAGGATGCTTGAAAGATCACAAAAACCTCCAATTAGCTTTCCACTTAATCACTCATCCTCAATTTAGAATCAAATGGATGCAAATTAATTTCTAATCCATGTCAAAGCTTTCTAATAAATTCCCATATTACATTTACAACATTATACCTAATTGTTTGTCTTCAGAAGAATCCACACAAGCTGGTAAAATCAAATTTGTTATCCTACATAGTTTCTACAATGATTAATCAATAGCTTACCATTCAAACCCTAGATGTATAATCATTTTATTAGAGGAAAGAATCATTTAACAACTTGGAGAGAAATTGTACATAAGTCTAAAATTAAATGAAGGAAAGGATAATACATTCATCAATGTCATAAAAATAGGAAACTATATTTCACCAAGGAGCAAGTTAGGAAGCTATACCAAGGCTTTAGGCAGCACAGGAGTCACAGGTATCAGCTGTTTGCATTTTTTTAGAGTAAGTTCTTCAATCCTCTGAGTGTCAACAGATGACTGCAAAACATACAAATGCTATGTTAATGGAAACCACATACCTACTTTAAAACAAAAATGGAAAATATTTATGCATTTTACAAATTACCTGAGAAGCATTACCAACTAGCGAAGGTCTCTGTGTCAGTGTCTCTGCCATTGTGTTTCCAGTTGCTGATGAAAGCAAATTTCCATCAGTTTCAACTTTTACAGGCACTTCAGCTCTTACTTCAGCTAGAGCTGAAGTTCCATTGATGATAGGAGTTGCAACAGGAAGACTATGGACAGCAGTCTTAGGACCAAGAGTCAATGCATCAACAGAATCTGGGAAGTTTTGTCTGACTTCAGCTTGAAGAGATGGAAAATCTTTCTCAAATTTTCTGTCAGTGATTCCAATTACACTTCCCAAAGGACTAGTGTTATTCCCACAACTTACAGGTGGTTCAGGCCAGGAGTCAAGTTTCCTTCCTGCTATCATAGATTGGGAACGTCTAAAGGCATCCTTTTCAGTCCTAACTCTTAGAAAAGAATCATGATAGTATAATCCATTGTCAACAAACAGTGACCTATTTTCCCTATCGTAGGAATCAAAATCGCTCTCTTGGTTTTTGTCATGAGACCTACGGAAACTACTGTAAGCCTGTGATTTGGCAGACTTACCTCTATCTTGAGCAGCAGACCCATTAGAGCTTAAACTCCTCCTGAAATTCTTATCATGGTTACTGAGTAATCTGTCCCCTGAGCCACAGCCCATACCATTTTTATCTATAAAAAACCAAAAACAGGATCAGCATAAAATTTTATAGTGCCAATACAGGAAATTTGAACATAGCAATCATAAGGAAGGCATAGCAACAACTACCAGAACGTTTGGAAGTGCTGACGCGCAAGGTATTGTTGGAACTGCTCCCATTTGCAAACTTATACCACTGTGGAACCAATGCAGGCTCATTTCTCTCCATTGGAAGCAGATACCATTATCTATATACAGCTAATGCTCTCTACAATTGGACAATTTATAACAAATTTATCCAACGAATGTATTTCCTATCCCTAAATATCCTATCAGAAGAATCCAACCGTACTATTTCGATGAGGCCAACTGTGAATCTTGTCAAAACGCCATCCCCATTGGCTCTAAATTAGCATCATCAGAAGAGTTAATCTACCAAATTCACTGAATCCGCATACAGAGCCCCTCCAGGGACGCACTTCTCTCAAGAGGGGCAGGATATAGAAGTCTCAAACAACCATAACTGCCGAAAATCAAGAAAGGAAAACCCTAGGCCAAAAATGGAAATGAAAACAAAAAAGGGGACACGGAAAAGGAAACAAAAGGGGGAACAAAATGCCACCCTCTTCCTCCAATGTCAAGGGAAGAATTTGGAAGAACTCCGAACCCTAAAGGACCATTCAGATCACTTATAACAGAACAGAAATCTTACGGAGGGCGGGGAACGAATCCCACCACGTCGCGGTCGATTGGATTCAGTTCGCGGCGGCGGTTGGTGCGACCAATACGGCAACGAATCGGGGCCGCGCTGCCTTCTTGCCTGCTCCGATCTTACTCTCTTCTCTCTCAAAATCGCAATCGAATCAAAACTGGAAACGCTCGCTCGCTCGCTCGGCTCCTTGTTTCCTTCTCGTGGCGCTTGTGCGTTTGCGAGGGAGGGAAGGCGTGCGTGGCTCTCTCTCGCTCGTTCCGCTAATGCTGTACCCTTTTTATTTTCTGCCGAGGTGTCGGGTTCGTAGACCGCCCGGTTCGCTATCGTGGTTTTGAGCGGAAGACGAACCGCCCTAGGGCCTTAGGTTTGAAATTCAGAAATAGAATCGAAGTAACGTGTATTTTTTGAAAAATAATGTTTGGTTTGTATTTTTTATATGCGCTTTCTAAAATATTGACTATCGTTTTCTAGAAAAACAGATAATGATAAAAAGTCGTTTTCTGTTTTTAAAAAAATACGTATTTTTTAGAAAATAAAAATGAAAACGGTGTAAACCAAACGCAACCTAACTATTTGCTGTATTTTCAAGCTCATGAATGGAAAAATTAAAGAATAAAAAAACGTTGAAATCTGAAAATCTTGATTTTTTTTCCAAATCGAAATAGAATCGATTAAAATTTAATATTACTTAACGTTTTGTCATATTGATTTAATTAAAACGTTGATTGAAATATAACAAAATTTTAATTTAGTTGCAAATATATATATATATATATATATATATATATATATATATATATATATATATATATATATATATATATATAAATTTTTAGTGGTGTTAATTTGCTTCAATGGAGTAGATAGAATAATAATAAAAATTTAGCTTCATATTTATTGGGAAAAAAAATTAAAAGGGTGTCCGACCTTTTATTTTTTTTTTAAATCATCATATTTTTCATATGAGTTTGGAACTCCCATTTCTAAGATGAATCTCCTTCCCCTTCATCTTTTGGCACATTCAATTCCTCTATTATAATAGAGAAAGAGGAAGAGTCATCTTCCTTTAATATATATGCGTCCAAGTCAAAGAAGAAAATGAGGATGAGAGAAAGGAAGATGTCGCTTGCTGTGCGCGAGTCTTGTGCAAAGTTAAAGAGAAGGGTTCATCTCATATGAAAGGTCTCTGTGCAAGGTTTGTTAATGTGCACAAAAAATGTGGAACCGCCACATCAGCGGCCCCCCTAGAGCCGGTCCCACGGATATGGAGGGAGGTAAATGCAGGTACACAGGTGGAAAGTGCATGGCGGAGATGTTAACCCCAGGCAGTGACACCCCGGGGATCGACCCTGGACCTTTCAGCCACAGAATCATGCACTCCCCATCTGTGCTACGCCCTGGGGACTAGGTTTGTTAATGTGCACAAGATTGTAAGAGACATGAAGAAAATTCAAGATTAGTTTGTTCAATCTCAAAAGAGGGATTTGGTTTGTGAACCATGAAGAGCTTTTAAATTTGTTCGTGATCGTTCTTCCGACGGTAAGTTATTCTTCGATGGCTTCTTCGATCTTCTTCTCCGAACATAATTGTGAGTTTTTCATTTTGTACGAAAGGCAAAGATCAAGATCTACTACAGGAGAACACTGTGAATTTTTACAGATTTTGTATTTCTATATTTTTCATGTCGTTTAGAACTATCAACAATGGTATTAGAGCATTGCCTTAGTTCTAAAACTACATAAACTTGTCTCTTCGTTGAAAAAATGGCTCTGCCACCGTCGCCAGGCAAGATCGTGACTATGTTGCGATTTGCCGCAGTTGTCGAGCCTCGAGAGATTGTTGGCTATCGACTTCCATGGCAGGAGAGTGCTGGTGACCATGTTGGGAGGCTGAAGATCAACAATCGCGGCAACCATGTTCATCACGACAGAAAAAGAAAGTGTCGCGGTCACAGCAGAGAAGAGAAAAAAAAGTTTAATCGATTAAACTAATCGATTTAAACAGATCTCAATCGATTCAAAAACTGTGTAATCGATTAAACTGACAAATCAAAGTAAATCTGTGTAATCGATTCAAGTACAGGTGTAATCAATTCAAATATATTTTTAATCAATCTGAATAATCAATTAAAACATATTTGTAATAGATTAAAGTTAGTTATTTTGAAATTTTAGTCGATTCAAATATCAAGGAATCGATTAAACTGATTAAGATGAACAATATTGCTTACTATTCATCCGTCAAAAGATTTTTTTAAAATTAAAAAAAAAAATAAACATGAAAGCAATGTCATGCAAGAAAAAAATACGAGTTATTTTTTTAAACAAAAATTGATTGAAAATTAAAACTTTGTGTTTTTAATTTTTCAATTAATAATTCTTGTATTTAAATTTGCATGACTATTTAATGGTCCAATCTAAATCGGTCTAGTTCATTGGAAATAGATCATATCATATGGGATTGGTTCATGAGGATCACAATCTAGTTCAAATCATTAGTTAATTTAATCAGACCAGTTTGATTCAATAATATCAAGATCTAGTTTAAACCATTGGTTGGTTTAACCAAATCAATTTATTATTGATTTAATTGGGATGAGTTTAAACTTTTTGGTCAGACTTAAATTGGATCTGGTTCACTGAACTAGACAGACCAAGTTAGTTTAACTAGACTAATTTTTTGGTCCAATTAGACCCCAATCTAGTTTAAACCATTAGTTGGTTTAACTAAACTAATTAGATTTATTCTAATGGGTCAAACTTAATCTAATAGACATTGGTTTGATCAAATGGAGCTGAATTTGATCAATAAGTCTGATATTGACTTAAATGACCTTAGATTAACAGAATATAGGTAAGAAATCTCAATCCAGTTAAATTAGTTCTAATGAGAACATTGGACAGAGCTTAGGATATGGATTCCCAATCAACCAATCAAATGGATCAGTCGATTTAGACTCCTGAAAATCAAGAAAATTTATTTTTCTTTATTAATAATGTTGGTTCTATGCCTATATAAATTAAATTAAGCCGGTTTTGTACTGGTTAGTTGGTTTTGTACTAACTTATTTAATTTCAATTTAAAGATGGCACGGATGATTACTAGTCCTAGAAACTCGAATAAGAAGAGTTTCCAATCCTGGATAATTACAGGATCTGGATGTTTATTCGTTCATTGCCGGAGAATCCTAAGGTGGTAGCATACTAGATATGGAGGCTCTCCGAAGGGAGAACCTTATATGCATAGTTGTGTGTGAAGCTACTTCACTATGAGTTTCTAGAGGAAGATCCCAAAGAATTTGAGAAAGATGCAGAGGAAGATCATGAAGAATCTAAAGAGGATTCTGAAGAAGTTTCGATAATAGATCAAATTGAAAATCTTGAAATTGGTCTATCTGAGATTGCCTCAAATGAGTCGAGGTTGAAGGGGATTATGTTGGTCACTGTACTAGTGTCAATCCTAGTGGGAGTGGTGTTAACCTATCTAGTTTATAAGAGTTCTATTATTGTTACTATCATTATATATGAACAATATTAGTACATTTAGTTCATGTCTGCTTGTTATATGTTAACAATATACGACATGTTTATATGAATGATATGTTCATTTATATGTTGATTACTCTACATGATACATGAAAAATGATTAGTTCATTTTAGTAAATGATTAATTCATTTAATTAAAGAAATCATAATAGAACGATGATTAGTTCATTTGTTGAGATGTATGTAATAGTATTGATCAATGTTGATTTGATTGGACCATACAAATGATGAGTGAAAATGTAGTTATCACTTGATTTTGTAAACCAACTCAAATTAATATTGAGTCAATCATAAATTACATGCATATAAATTGAACTGAATACTAAATAATATATTTATTTATGTTAGATCATGACAAATAAGAACATCATAGCTAAACTCAATAATAGAGAGAAATTACATAGAAATAACTATAAAATCTGGCAACTCAAGATACAATATGTTGTTGAGGAAAAAGAAGTTCTTGATGCTATAAAACAGGTTATGGAAGAACCTGTAGATCCCATTACACAGAACAGACGAGATCTAAGGGCGCTCGCTGACAGTCATACCCAGATGTCCACTGGGATAAGCTCTTTACTTGCATGATGGAAAAAGGCGAATATGCTCGCCCCCAGCGCCCCCGCCAACCCGTCCCAGGGCCAATACGAAGGAGGTAAATCACAGGCGGCTACTAGCCTTTGAAATAGTGACTAACACATAAGGGAGGCATTTATCTCGGCTTTGCCGAGATTCAAACCCCAGACCTCAAAGCTCTTTACTTGCATGTTCCTATTGATTGTCACTCGAGCCTAAAAATTGTTTGCTTGTAGTATTAGGTAGAAAGTCTGGCCATGTGCCAATAACTTACCTTTTTAGAGCAAGAAGTTAAACAACTTCGCGCCCCGAGCGGCGAGACAGCGGCTTCTCAGGTGCAGCTAGAGCAAAAGAGAGCTGAGATGGCTCAATTAAGGGCTAATCTGAGTAAGAGCTCCGAGCAGCTAGAGGTGGAGAAGAGCAAAGGTGCCGAGCAGGCTGTACAATTGGCTCGACTTGATAAACAGGTCAACTCCTTCGAGTCCAAGCTCAATTTGGCCAACACTAGGAAGCTTTGGGCCATCGAGAACTTGGAGATAAAAAATAAGGAGTCCCGGGTGTTGGCCTAAAACCTAAAGGAAGTTGAGGCCACATTGAAGGCCGAGTAGGATGGACGATCGACCGAGCAACCAGCAACGAAGACCCAGCTCGATACCAAAGATGAAGAGCTGGCCAAGTTGAAGGAAGAGATGAAGGCCTCTCGAGCGGCCTTAGAGACTTATAAGGGAGTTGTGTCGAGCACGTTCGATCTCATGAAGCAGGTCTACATCCGCTCGGATGCTTTTAACAACAAAGTCGCCGATAGGGCACTCCGTCTGTTTGACTTTGCTGTCGATGGGATGCTTGCTCAATTGAAGGAAGGAGGCTACCTCCCCTCCGCTCTGACAAGCAAGGTCATCAGTCGGGATAAGATGACTGAGTTGCTGCCCAATGATGTTTTGGATTTTTTGGAGTGAGCCTGTTCGTGCGAGTTTTTGCTTTTGTAATTTTTTAAAGTATCAATGAATGCTCATTCGTCCGGTGAACCCTTATATCCCTTCTCGTTGTTCGACATTTTATATTTTCGACTTGCATTTAGTTCACGCATTGTCGCACAAACTCGATCGGCAACGGGCTTGCGCTCTTCTAATCGACAACGGACTATCTGTTTTCTTAGCCGATCGATCAGTTCCGGGTTGAAGGTTACCGCTCGATCTTTTAATGACGTAGACATGTGTTTAAGGTCGCCGCTCAACCGTTGACGGAGTCAAGGGTCTTATGGTCACCACTCGACCGTTGATGGTGACAAGGGTTTAAGGTCATCGCTCGACCATTGATGGAGACAAGTGTTTAAGGTCGCCGCTCGACCATTGCTGAAGACAAGGGTTTAAGGTTGTCGTTGTACCGTTGATGGAGACAAGGGTTTAAGGTCGCCGCTCGACTGTTGACGGAGACAAGGGTTTAAGGTTGTCGCTCGACCGTTGATGGCGACAAGGGTTTAAGGTCAACGCTAGACAGTTAAAGGAGACAAGGATTTAAGGTCGTCGTTAAACCATTGACGGAGACAAGGGTTTAAGGTAACCGCTCGACCTTTGATGGAGACAAGGGTTTATAATCGTCGCTCGACTTTTAACTTGACCAATCAGCTCAAGAGTCTGGAAAACTTAGGGTGCGTTTGATTTGCATATTTTTTATTTTCATTTTTTGAAAAATGCGCGTTTATGAAAAATGATGTTTGGTTTGCATTTTCCATGTCTATTTTCTAAAAAAATAGATAGTATTTTCTGGAAAAATAGATAATGACGAAAATTCATTTTCTATTTTTTAGAAAACACGTGTTTTCTAGAAAATGAAAATGGAACATGCGTAAACCAAACACACCCTTATTTTTTATTCATGTTTGTCCTGCATCCAGAAGGCATATGCACAAATACATCTATATTTACTTACACACCTCTCATTCGGCCCTATAGGGTTGGAGATGATTCGCGCTCCATGGTCATTCGAGTCACCTCCATCTCCGTCCTCCAAGTAGTAAGCCCCCGAGCATAGTTTCTGTACAACCTTGTAAGGTCCTCCCCATGGCGCCTCGAGTTTGGTGACGTTGTCGGCTGGCTTGATTTTCTTCCACACCAAATCGTCGACCTGGAAAGACCTCGGGATCACCCTTCGATTGTAGTTCTGCCTTATCCGTTGTCGGTATGCCATTAGCCGGACGACGACTTTATCTCATGATTCATCCACCAAGTTGAGCTCCATTAACCTCCGCTCGGTATTTCCCTCGTCGTAGAGTTGCACCCTGTCGGATTCTACTCCAACCTCCACAGGGACCACTGCTTTCCCTCCATACACCAGCTGGAATGGTGTTACACCGGTCACTTCTTTTGGAGTAGTGCAAAGTGCAAATAAGACACTTGGGATCTCGTCGACCTAGCTACCTCCTGTTGGAGTGTATACTAAAAGCCTAAGCTTTTGTAAACATTTGTTTTGAATAAAGAATCACATTTGGTCAAATTATCTACATTTGTTTGTAGTTGTTCAATTAATTTATATTGTAGATAACATAGTATGTGGTGTCACATGCAGAAGATGATGTTATCAGTACCTTATAAATTATAAACAGTAGCTCACGACCAAAATGGAAAGGAACAAACCATTAGAAGGTCGTAGAAGAAGACCAGAAGGTCATTGTTAGCACTTATGCCCAGTTTTTAGAAGAAGACTATATAATGGATCACAAGCCCAGTAGCAAAGTTGTTTTAGAAGAACTTAGAGAGGACACATCTACCTTAGTACCAACAGTACAAGATGAAGTACCACAAGAGACTGCAACACGTGTCACACATGATACACAACCACAGACTGTGCCTCGTCGTAGTAGGAGGGTTGTTAGGCAGCCTGATAGATTCATGTTTTTGGGAGAGTCTTCAGACTTGATCCCGGGTAAACATGAACCTGATCCCCGAACATATAACGAAGCACTCCAAGATATAGATGCAACATCTTGGCAAAAGGCAATGAATTCTGAAATAGAGTCTATGTACTCTAATAAGGTCTGGGAGCTCGTAGAACCACCTGATGGTGTAAAAGTCGTTGGATGCAAGTGGATCTACAAAAGGAAAAGAGGGACAGACGGGAAGGTAGAAACCTTCAAAGCTAGGCTTGTTGCGAAAGGGTACACTCAGAAAGAGGGAATCGATTATGAGGAGACATTTTCACCGGTAGTCATGCTTAAGTCTATCCGGGTACTCTTATCCATTGCTGCTCATATGGATTATGAGATTTGGCAAATGGATGTCAAGATAGCTTTCCTTAATGGAAGTCTTGAAGAGAACATCCATATGAAGCAACCAGAAGGGTTTATTGAAAAAGGCAAAGAGCATCTAGTGTGCAAGCTCAATCGGTCCATTTATGGACTGAAGCAAGCTTCAAGGTATTGGAACATCCAGTTTAATGAAGTAATCCAGTCATATGGATTTATTCAGTGTCCGGATGAGTCTTGTGTATACAAGAAGTGTAACGGAAATGTGGTGGTATTTCTTGTACTATACGTAGATGATATTTTGTTAATTGACAACAATGTCAAGGTATTATCAGACGTAAGGGTATGGTTGTCCAAACAATTTGATATGAAGGACTTAGGAGAGTGTGCACACATTCTTGGGATCAAAGTAATAAGGGATCGCAAGAAAAGAATGTTGTGTCTGTCCCAAGCTTCATATATAGATACAATCCTTGCTCGTTTTAGCATGCAGGATTCCAAGAAAGGTTTCTTACCTTTTAGGCATGGAGTAGCTCTATCTAAAGAGATGTCTCCAAAGACATCAAAGGAGATAGAGGACATGAAAGCAGTTCCTTATGCTTCGGCTGTAGGAAACCTAATGTATGCAATGCTATGTACGAGACCTGATATCTGTTTTGTCGTGGGCATGGTTAGCAGATATCAGAGTAACCCTGGACAAGGACATTGGACTGTGGTAAAGCATATATTAAAGTACCTGAGAAGGACTAGAGATTATATGCTAGTTTACCAAGCAGACGATTTGCTCCCTGTGGGTTACACGGATTTAGATTTCCAATCAGATAGGGACAATAGTAAGTCTACATCAGGCTATGTGTTTACTTTAGGAGGTGGAGCCATTGCATGGAGGAGTGTTAAGCAGAAATGCGTTTCGGACTCAACCATGGAAGCTGAGTATGTAGCAGCCTCTGAGGCAGCTAAAGAAGCAGTATGACTCAGGAACTTTCTAATGGACTTAGATGTGATTCCTGGTTTGCCCAAAATCATCACAATTTATTGTGATAATAGCGGTGCAGTTGCAAACTCGAAGGAACCACGAGCTCATAAGGCAAGTAAACATATAGAGCGCAAGTACCACCTGATACGAGATATCGTGAAGCGAGGAGAAGTTGTCATCGCCAAGATTACATCAGCGGATAACTTGGCAGATCCTTTCACTAAGGCCCTTTCGGCGAAAACTTTTGATCGGCATGTGGAGGGAATGTGAATCAGATGTATGGTAGAAGAAATGGCAGCTTAGTCATTAGTATAAGTGGGAGATTGTTGGAGTGTATACTAAAAGCCTAAGCTTTTGTAAACATTTGTTTTGAATAAAGAATCACATTTGGTCAAATTATCTACATTTGCTTGTAGTTGTTCAATTAATTTATATTGTAGATAACATAGTATGTGGTGTCACATGCAGAAGATGATATTATCAGTACCTTATAAATTATAAACAGTAGCTCACGACCAAAATGGAAAGAAACAAACCATTAGAAGGTCGTAGTGTAATTAGATATTAGTTTATCTTGACTATATAATTGCACTAGTACACTCAGAGTGTATTGAGTAGGACCATTTGAGGTCGTTTTTTTTATACTGACTTTATAAAGGAACAAAGATCTCAGTTATTATGGAAGTGTGTGCTCTTAATCCTAATATAATAACAAGCACATATATTTGATATTTATTTCTTTAATTTATCAATGGGTGAGATTTAGTTCGATGAATCAATAAGCTCGATAAGTTGGGAAATGATATCACTTATAGTGTGTGTTGTTGATTATAGAAGGAAACTGTGTCCTAGAGATACTAGGTTGATAATGTCCCCAAGAAGAGCTCATAAGGATTGTCATGTTAAACTCTGCAGGTGGACTTAGTCCGACATGACGATAAGGTTGAGTGGTACTACTCTTGGACTAAGATATTAATTAAATGAGTTGTCAGTAACTCACTTAATTAGTGGACATTCGATATCTTAAACACAGGGAGACTAACACACTCATAATAAGAAGGAGCCCAAAAATGTAATTTGGGATTGGTGCGGTAGTTCAATAATAGTTCTCTAGTGGAATGAATTATTATTGATAAAATTAAGTTGTGTGTTAGGGGCGAATAATTTTATCGGGAGACCAAAACCAATTCCTCCTCGCGGTCCCTATCGTAGCTTCTTATTTATAGAGTACTATACCCACCTATACCCACCTTCTATACCCACCTAAAGGGGGCCGACCAAGCTAGCTTGGAATCAAGCTAGGGCCGGCCTAAGCATGGTTTAGGGTGGCCGGCCCTAGCTTGAACCCAAGCTAGAGGGGGCCGGCCATAATTAAAATAAAAAGAATTTTAATTTTAATTTTTATTATGTGGAAGATATAATTTATTAAAGAGAATTAAAATTAAAATATCTCTTTAAAAAGGATCTACAAAAGATTAAAGAAAGAGATTAGATCTCTTTCCTTATTTGTAGATTGGAAAGATATTTTATTTTCTCTTTGAAAATTATTCACATGTTAAAAAATTAAAATTATAGAAGTTTCTTTTTATCAATCATGAAGGGATTTTTGAAGAGAAATTTTATTTCCGGAAACAAATTAGGAAGTTTTAATTTGTTAATTGAAACTCTCCTAATTTGCTCTTTTGATTGTGGCCGGCCATCACAAGGTTGATTGGGAAATTTTATTTTATTTTTCTCAATTAATTCATGTCAAGGAAAATTAAGGAAATTTAATTGTAATTAAATTTCCTAATTTACCAAGGCTAAGGAATATAAAAGAGGGGGTTGGGGTGCCTTCAAGGGTACAACCTCTATTATTTTTCCTCCCTCTCTTATTCCTTGGTGTGGTCGGCCAACATCCTCTCCCTCTCTTCCTCTTTGTGGTGGCCGAAACATCCCTCTTGCTTGGAGCTCTTGTGGTGGCCGGATACTACTTGGAGAAGAAGAAGAAGGAGGAGAGAAAGCTTGCATCCCTTGGAGCTTGGTTGGTGTATTTCTTCTTCCTTGGTGAAGCTTTCTTATTTTGGCCGAACCTAGCTAGAAGGAGAAGAAGGTGTTTGGTGGTTTCTCATCTCGGAAGACCGTTGCCCACACAACGTCCGAGGTTAGAAGAGGAATACGGTAGAAGATCAAGAGGTCTTTCTAAAAGGTATAACTAGTAATTTTTCTTTCCGCATCATACTAGTTATTTTTGGAAATAATACCAAATACAAGAGGCTTACGATTCTAGGATTTCAAATATATTTTTCGATGTTGTGTTCTTTTGTTTTTTCTTTTCCTTGTGATTTGATTGTTCCTTTCGGTTAACCTAAAGTTATTTTAGGAAATTAAATATTAGCTTTCTATAAAAGGTTTTGTCTAGTCGGTGGTGGTTGCTCCCATATCCAAGAAGGCCATGTGCCTCGCCACGTCAGTACTGGGAACCAATTATGGAAATTAATATTTAATGGAATTAATAACTTAAGGTGACTTGGGTCGAACGCGTTAAGTTCCGCAGGAGATCCAAGTCAAACCCTAAAAGAACAAATAGATTAAGTTTTGGATCAAACGTGTTAAGTTCCGCAGACGATCCAAAATTTAATTTAAAAGAACACATGGTAGCTAGGAAAAGGTTCAGATCTTTGTACAAAATTTTTGTACAGTGGAACCTCTAGGTTTTCCGAGTAGCAACCAACACCTCCTACGTGGTCCATCCGAGTTCGTAAGCCTCTAATGATCTCCCGGTTTGTGACTTCCGCTGACCGTTGCTTTGGGGGTAGGCTACTGAGGTAAATGCCTGCTGGATGCTATAGCCTTCTCACCACTCCCTGAGCCTCTGACCTGCGAATTGCCTCCCATTATCCGAGACGAGCCGGTGGGGGATGTCGAACCCACACAAGATATTTTGCCAGATGAATTTGATGACCATTTGCTCACTTATCCTTGCTAGCGGCTCGGCCTCCACCCACTTTGAGAAGTAGTCCACCACGATGAGCAGGAACCTCCACTGATCGATTGTCATGGGAAATGATCCCACGATATCCATGCCTCATTGGCCGAATGGGCAAGACACCGTGGATGTCTTCATCTCCTCGGTTGGTTGATGCGGGATGTTGTGATACCTTTGGCAGGACAAGCAGGTGGCTACTGTCCAAGCGCCATCCTCTTGGAGAGTTGGCCAAAAATATCTAGCCAGGAGGATCTTTCGAGCCAGCGAACGACCGCCTGGATGACTTCTGTAGGAGCCTTGGTGCACTTCCTGTAGGATGTACTATGCGTCTTCTGGTTCAACACATTTGAGTAGGGGTCTGGAGTAGGCTCTCTTATACAGCTGATCCCTGACTCAAATTATATGGAGAAGCCTTCGAGAAGCTAAAGGCAAATTTTTAAGACGTCAATATACAGAAGACCCCCCGATTGGAGTGATTGAGGATTTTTGTGGGTGGCTAAATGAGAATCTGAGTGAATGAGGACTTTTGTGGCTCTAACATGTCGCGCTGCCTGTAAGCCGGCTATCAAGACTTCATACTCAGCTTCATTGTTGGTGGCCCGATAATCCAGTCAAATGGAAAGTTGCATCTGATCTTCTTGTGGTGAAATTGTTGGGACCGATGTACCCGCTAGAGGGGGGTGAATAGCGTTTCGTCGCGCTTGCATCGGTTTGATTCGTCTTGTTGTTGTGCAGCGGAATACTCGAAGACAAACACTCACAATGCTAACACCGAGGATTTACTTGGTATCCACCTCAAGAAGAGGTGACTAATCCAAGGATCCACACACGACACGATATCTCCACTAATGAAAACCTCCTTCACGGTCGCAGCCAGAGGCGGAGAAGCCTCGTACAAACTCACACACAACACAAACACAAATACAAGAAGAAACTCTAAAAATACAAGTGAATACACCTTTCTTCTTGCTACTTGTTGTTGCCTCTTGAATTTTGAAGATGCTCCTCAAGTGCTTTCAAGAACTGGCGTGAGTGCTGGAGAAATCACTGTGAAGATCGCTGTAAGCTCACAGGAGAAGATCGCAAAGATCTGTGGAGAAAAATGCTCCGCAACGGCTATATCCTGTGCTCCCAATCGATTGAAATCAACCCCAATCGATCGCCACGTCAGCTCCGCACAATCCCAGCCGTCCATCTCCTGCATCCTGCACAACGGTCGAATCCTAATCGATTGGCCAATCGATTGGGATAGTCTAAATCGATCCACCGATCGATTCAGATCCTTTTTGTGTTCTCACGATCGCACGAGAACTCCCAGCTCCAATCGATCGACCGATCGATTGGAGATTCCCAATCGATTGGGAAGGCCTCTGTGCTCGTGACTCATGCTCCCAATCGATCGACTAATCGATTGTGCCATTTCTTCCTTCATAGCACACACCAATCGATCGGCTGATCGATTGGACCCTGGTTCAATCGATTTCCCAATCGATTGACCATCCTGGACTTGACTTAATCTCAAGTCCAAAGTCTCCAACCCACTCCCGGTCAACCGTGACCTGTTGGGTCTTCATCCCTAGCATTTGGCCACACCCGACCAACCTCGAACTAGCCTTCTAGCCTCCTCCATCAGCCTTGCGTCCCTCGGTTATCTCCCCATCATTCACGCCTTGCCTTTAGGAGCTTCTTTCGACCTCATCCTAGTTGTCGGGTCTTCCTTGCCAAGTCATACCAGGACTTACCTTGCCAAGACCACATGCTTGGACTTACACGCTTTGCCAAGATCACACTTGGACTTTCCAATTGTCTGACTCCTCGCCAAGACTTTTCCTTTGCCAAGATCACACTTGTACTTTCTCTTGTCTAGCTCCACACTAGGACTTTCCTGTTGCCTGGCTCCTCACCATGACTTTCCAAATGCCTAACCTCCAGTTAGGACTTTCCCAGTCAAGTCTCCTATCAACTTTGACCTACTTGACTTGTATTCTCATCAACCTGGTCAATCCTTTGACCATCTCCACAACCGGACGATTGCTCCATCAATCTCCTTATATTGTCAAACATTAAAACTCAAATCCTGACTCAAGCTTGACTCAACTCACGCTTAGTCAAACTGGTCAAACTTGACCAAGGGAAATTGCCCCAACAATCTCCCCATTTTTGATGTTTGACAATACCTCTAAGTTAGGCTTAATCTCATAGCCTTAACATCTTCTTTATACCAAGGCTAAATCTCATAGCCTTAACCTCTTCTTTATCACAAGGCTAAATATCATAGCCTTAACCTCTTATTTATACCAAGGCTAAATCTCATAGCCTTAACCTCTTCTTTATCACAAGGCTAAATCCCATAGCCTTAACCCTTTCATGACAAGGCATGAATGAAGGTTTCCTTCATTCTCTCCCTTTCCTAGAGGGCAAATTCCCCCTGCTTGGGATGAAGGCCTTACTTAACCTTCCATTCTCCCCCTTTGTCACACATCAAAAACTGAAAACAAACTCTTCTCCATAAGAGTTAATTCTACGTTGTTTACAACCTCATATGTTGTTAACAACCCCACAATGAAGATCTCATATTCTTCATTGCTGCCTAAGCTCCCCCTTGAGCTCTACTTCACTTCACAATGCTTATCCTAGAGCATGCATCAACTTCCCAATGAAACTCCCATTCATTGTATTCAATGCTCCCCCTTGAGCAGTAATCTTCTTCACAATGCTCATCCGAGAGCATTTATCATCCTAGCAACGAAGATAACCAATCTTCCACTGTTCTCCAATACTCGACCCTGAGTATTATCCATCACGAAGGTTTAACCCCCTTCCAAGGTCCTTGAAGATAAATTTTCATGCATTCAAGGAGTAGCTCCCCCTAAAAACATGGGCAAACTTCTGTTATTGCACCAACAATGACTTGGAGTTCCTAAACAGTTAGGAAAACCAAAACTTGAAGTTTTGAGGTTCAAAATTCAATAATGAAACTAAACCCCAACCTAAACTTCACCTAAGTCTACCATAACCAATCCATACTTGCTTTCATCATGAAAACTCCCCCTAAATGTATACAAATGTATTCCAAGGGATTTAGAATAGTTATTGGAACTTGAAGTGACTTAATGTGCTAAAATCAGACTTTTCCAGCTATAATCAAACTTCCCAATCGATTAAAGTTGGGACTCAATTGATTGAAGCTACTTCAATCGATCCATTGATCGATTCTGCAAGCTTCTGCTTGTAGAAATTCCCTCTGAATCGATCGACTGATCGATCCATCTTGGGTCAATCGATCGGCTGATTGATTCACTGACCTTCTGTTCATGGGAATGAACTTTCCAATCGATCGTCTGATCGATCGAAACTCATC
This sequence comes from Zingiber officinale, assembly GCF_018446385.1. Lineage (NCBI taxonomy): Eukaryota > Viridiplantae > Streptophyta > Magnoliopsida > Zingiberales > Zingiberaceae > Zingiber > Zingiber officinale. The sequence goes on along the minus strand of NC_055995.1, from coordinate 104,985,619 downwards.
CAATCGATTGATTGATCGATTGAGTTTCTGATTTCTCTGGAATTCAATTTCAGCAGACTTCAGAAACTCCTCAAAAATCCTACAAACCTCTAAAAATCATGAAAACTCATGTAGACATTATTTAGGGTATATTCTATCAAGGAAAAATAATTTTCTATGAAAATACTTTCTATTTTCAAAAATTGACACAAACTTGAGACCTTGTAAAAACTTTAGTGTTTTCTTCCAAGTTTGTGTCTAACTATTTAATGATGATTACTATCAAAAGATAGTTGATCCTGTTCGAACCAGGAGTCAACGGACACTGGGCACGTGGCGCTCCCTGCTGGATCCTCGAGTGCTCCGGCGAACCTGCAGCAAAACCGAGCCGGGAGGGGTGCCCCGGCGACGGCCCTCCGACGCTCAAGTTAGGCGAGGAATAACAAAAAGGTGGCCTCAGGATGAAGACTTGCGTACCTCTGGTGAAGAAATGGAGACCTTATATAGACCTCTCGCAGGAGCCTGGGCACGCTAATCAAAGCAATCACCTGCTTTTGACCATGCCCAGGTACGGGTCTGTCAGAAAGACGTCCATAAGACCATACCGCTACTGTATCAACCTCTCCATGATGTGACGGCGAGATCCTCCATCGTGCACTTTTGTGTACGACGTAATCATCAGACATGCCTTTGCTGACATCCCATATCCTGAGCCGAACGAATAGGCCACTCGGCTAACCCTCGTACCCTCGCCCTTATCCTGGCCGAACGGACCACCCGCTCGGCCCTTCGGTCCCAGCCGGGCAGACGCCCCGCTCGGCCATTCGGTTCTCCCGCCTTGGCGTCGTAAACCCAAGCCCATGGCTGGGTTATCTTTGGTTCTGCTCAGACCTACTCAACCACTCGGCGCGGCCATTAACCGCTTAGTCAGCCCTTCATCTGTCTTCAAGCTGAGACCCTTTAGGAAGTGGATCCCCCAATCTTACCGCCGGATCACTTGTCTTCCCTTCAAGTCTAGTCGAAGGAGGCAGTGAGTCCGACTGACTGGACTATGTGTCCGAGCGGGCGGTCGTCGCTTTACCGTCGCTTATAATATCCCTTGAGCCGTTCGGCCCTCATGCCAAATTCAGCCGCTCGGCTCTTCGTTTTGGTTGTCTTGTCGCTCAACGGGGACGTTTGCTTGTCTAAATCTTCTCGAAAATCACGCAAATCCTCTTCATTAAGCCGAAGCATGCGCGGTATGGGCGCCTTAATTGCGACTGGTGACAGAGCGCCACGTGGCTCTCCTTGCGTGGCGGTGATGATCCGTACGATGGGACGCCGATTACTTTGAAATGGACGGTTAGATGATGACCTCGTCTCTCGTGACCTGCATCCGACGGCGGAGGCCGACCGGCCTCAGCCGTATAAAGCCTTCATCTCCTTCCTTCGCCGCATGCTTGCTTGCGCGTTGTCCCTCTGCCTCTTTTGCTGCCGCGACCTCCGACGATCTAGTTCTTGTTTTTCGGCGGCTACCATCCCACCGGTGATCTTTTCCGCCCGTTTCCTTCTCAGTGAGTCTTCTCCCTTCGTTTACAAGGTCTCCCCAACTCGTTTTACCTCTTTCGTTCCCATTCCTTCGGTTTCTTGCTATCTTTTTGCTTCTCCGAGATGTCAAGCTCCTCCGAACCCGCTGTTGACGTTCATGGCCCTTGGTATCAGACCATGGAGAGTCGATTTGATGAAGAGGGGGCTCGGCGTCTTGTTCGGACGTATGGGATCCCTGATGACCATGAAATAATTATAGCCGACCCGACCGACCGACCCCATGACCCGCCGATCGGCACCGTTTGTTTCTTTTTAGACCAATTCCAGGGCGGCCTTAGATTTCCCACCCATCCATTTATTTTGGAGGTTTGTAATTATTTCCGCATCCCGCTCGGCCAGCTTGTGCCGAATTCCTTTAGGTTGGTCATCCTCTTTAAGCTGCACAGTATCCCTCTTGACCCCAAAATATTCCACTTCTTCTTCTACCCCAAACAATCTGAGTTGGACACTTTTACTTTCCAAAGTAGAATAGGCTTTAAATTTTTTGATAATATGCCGACCTCCAACAAGCACTGGAAGGAGTTTTTCTTCTATATCCGACTTCCCGAGCGGCCAGCATTCCGAACCAAATGGCAGACCGCTGTGCCGACCCAACCGGAGCTCGGCAAATTCAGAAGCAATCTGGCCTACCTTCATGCGGCTAACTGGTTGTCTGGTCAGCGGTACAAGATCGACCAGTTGCTTCTCAAGGGGGTGTTGTATATTTTTGGGTTATCTCCCGTTCGGGCCAATCTCCCCTACCGCATAGGTAAGGACTCTTTACTCCCTTAGCCTTTTTTTGTCTAACTGATTTTAATTTCTTCCACTGCAGCTGAAGTCATGTGGCGTCCAAGGCTACCGCTCATCTGAAGTGAAGGTCGTGGAAATTGAGGCGGCTACCAAAAGAGCTCGCCGAGCGGGGTCTCATCCCAGCCGCCCGGCAGATGCAGGAGAGGGGGGGCGCAGTCCGCCCCCCCATCCGCCTCAACGGAGGTTGAGGCGAATCCTGCTTCCTCGGCCCCCGCCGCGCTGGGGGATCCACCACTGGAAGTTCGGCAAAACGTCGAAGAGACTCCAGCCTTCCGCCGACCCAGAGGGCGAGCCACAGGGAGATCGCTTCGCCAGATCACACGCCGTCGCGGATCGGGACCCTAGTGACCTCACCCACCGCACAGCCCTCTGGCTCTCCTCCACGGACTCGTCACCGCTTACGACGGTTGGGCGAAACTTCCACCATAGGGGAGTCCTCGTGTCAGGCGACCGCGGCTGAAGAAGCGCCGGCCGGCCACCCGACCATCAAAACCACCCTCCGATTCCCATCGGAGGAATATCTATTGTCCGCCGATCGGCCATCGAGCCCCGTTCATGAAATAACCCTGACGGGTCCGCTTGCCAAGCTCTTCGAGGACGCCCAGATTCAGGTGGCCCTCATGACGCCCAAGCAGCAGGGCGATAACAACATGCAGCAGGCCACTCAGGTACGTTCATTTTTCTTCCCGTGCCATGCTACCGTTTGGCTCCTGATTTTATTATTTCCCTTATAGCGTTGGGCTGAGCAAATCGCCACTAGCCATCGGCTAGCCGAGCTGGAGGACCTCCTGGAAAAACTCCAAGTGTCGGGAGGTCCATCGGCCGAGCGGGAGAAACAAGCCCTCGAGGCCGAACAGAAGAAGGCCGCCGACCTGTCTACAGAGGTGGCTCGGCTAGAGGGCCAAGTCAAGAAGCGCGAGGCGGATGCCAAAAGCGCTACTGCCCGGAAGAAGCGAGCGATAGCTGATCTGGACAAGATGAAAGTAGATGTCCGTGCGCTAGATCAGCGATCCCAGGATCTGGAGGCCCAGCTGAATGCCGAGCGGGAGGTCCGTTCGGCTGAACGCACAAAGGCTGAGATGGACTTGAAGGCAGTCCAAGATTCCTTAACCGCCTCCCGGGCGGTGCTCAAAAAATATAAGGAGGGAGAGCCAAGTCGCTTAGCAGCAGCGCGCCAAGAATACCTCCGCTCGGAACGGTTCGGCGCAAAATTCGGCGACAACGTCTCCTCAACTTTCGCCGAGGCGGTCAAGGTCACCATGGCGTACTTGAAGAAGGGTGGCCACCTTCCTTCGGGAATGCATATTCCCGCCTCCGACCTAGTGGCCATGATAGATGATATCCCAGACACCTTTTTTAATTTTGAGGACCCAAAGTGAGGCGAGCTCTTCTAAGTACTTTCTGTATTTCATCCGCTTTGCGAATGTAAAACTTTTGTACGTGTCGTTCGGCATAATTGTGTTCTTTTACTTGTATTTTTGTTTGCCCTTCATTGCCCCTTTTTATTCTGTTTGATGCTCATTCGTAGAATCAATTAGGCTCCACGTGTTTCTCACTAGGCGACCGGTCCGGTTAATCGATTGGCTCGTTTTCCTCAAAATCGTTTAGCGCTTGGCTATACTGTTTGCGTTCAGCGAATACGAAGTATTGACAAACTGACGGCCGATCGGCCTTAATCAATTTAGTACTTGCGAACGCTCGTTATTTGGCGTCCTTAGTTCCGTCCAAGAAGTTCACAGTCGCGGGTTCGGCCCTCGATCTTTGACGGAGCTCGTCGGCCTTCCGCTCGGACGTTTATAGACGCCGGCTCGTCTCTCGATCTTTAACGTCGGAGCTCGACGGCGCGGATATTTATAGCCGGTCGGCGCGGCTCTCGATCTTTAACGACGGGGCTCGTCGACTTTCCGCTCGGACGTTTATAGACGCCGGCTCGTCTCTCGATCTTTAACGTCGGAGCTCGACCGCGCGGACAACTATAGCCGGTCGGCGCGGCACTCGACCTTTAACGACGGGGCTCGTCGACTTTCCGCCGGACGTTTATAGACGCCGTCTCTCGATCTTTAACGGGAGCTCGACCGGCGCGGATATTTATAGCCGGCGCGGCTCTCGATCTTTAACGACGGGCTCGTCGGCCTTCCGCTCGGACGTTCGGCGCGGCTCTCGATCTTTAACGCCGGAGCTCGTCGATAGGCGGTCGGCGCGACTCTCGATCTTTAACGACGGGCTCGTCGGCGCGGACGTTTATCGGCGCCGCTCTCGATCTTTAACGCCGGAGCTGACGGCGCGGATATTTATAGCGGTCGGCTCTCGATCTTTAACAATGGGCTCGTCGGTCTTCCGCTCGGCAGGTTTATAGACGCCGGCTCGTCTCTCGATTTTTAACGTCGGGGCTCGACGGCGCGGATATTTATAGCCGGTCGGCGCGGCTCTCGATCTTTAACGACGGGGCTCGTCGGTCTTCCGCTCGGCGGGTTTATAGACGCCGGCTCGTCTCTCGATTTTTAACGTCGGGGCTCGACGGCGCGGATATTTATAGCCGGTCGGCGCGGCTCTCGATCTTTAACGACAGGGGCTCGTAGGTCTTCTGCTCGGACGTTTATACGCCGGGCTCGTCTCTCGATCTTTAACGCCGGTCTACGCGGATATTTATAGCCGGTCGGCGCGGCTCTCGATCTTTAACGAGGGGCTCGTCGGCCTTCCCGGACGTTTATAGACGCCGGCTCGTCTCTCGATCTTTAACGCCGGAGCTCGGCGGCGCGGATATTTATAGCGGTCGGCGCGGCTCGATCTTTAACGACGGGCTCGTCGGCCTTCCGCTCGGAGCGTTTATAGGCGGCTCGTCTCGATCTTTAACGTCGGAGCTCGGGTATATCGGCGCGGCTCTCGATTTAACGACGGGCTCGTCGGCCTTCCGCCCGGACGTTTATAGACGCGGCTCGTCTCTCGATCTTTAACGTCGAGCTCGACGGCGCGGATATTATAGCCGGTCGGCGCGGCTCGATCTTTAACGACGGGCTCGTCGGTCTTCCGCTCGGGCGTTTATAGGCGCCGGCTCGTCTCTAACGTCGGAGCTCGGCGGCGCGGATATTATAGCCGGCGCGGCTCTCGATCTTTAACGACGGGCTCGTCGACCTTCCGCTCGGACGTTTATAGACGCGGCTCGTTCTCGATCTTTAACGCCGGAGCTCGACGGCGCGGATATTTATAGCGGTCGGCGCGACTCTCGATCTTTAACGACGGGCTCGTCGACTTTCCGCTCGGACGTTTATAGACGCGGCTCGTCTCTCGATCTTTAACGTCGGAGCTCGGCGCGGATATTTATAGCCGTCGGCGCGGCTCTCGATCTTCAGGGCTCGTCGACTTCCGCTCGGACGTTTATAGAGGCCGGCTCGTCTCTCGATCTTTAACGCCGGGCTCGCCGGCGGATATTTATAGCCGGCGCGGCTCTCGATCTTTAACGACGGGGCTCGTCGACTTTCCGCTCGGACGTTTATAGACGCCGGCTCGTCTCTCGATCTTTAACGTCGGAGCTCGACGGCGCGGATATTTATAGCCGGTCGGCGCGGCTCTCGATCTTTAACGATGGGGCTCGTCGACTTTCCGCTCGGACGTTTATAGACGCCGGCTCGTCTCTCGATCTTTAACCTCGGAGCTCGACAGCGCGGATATTTATAGCCGGTCGGCGCGGCTCTCCGGTTTAACGTCTGGGCTAGACGGGCTTTTTAAGCCTAATTTGGACAACGTTTACCTGGCCGACCGGCACAGGGTCTTCGGAATTGAGCTTTTGGCTCGTACAATATACCTCCGGCTGAGCAGCTCGGGGCCTTCGTCTTCGAGCTCCCAGCTCGGATAGAGACCTCCAGGCCGACCGGCTCGTGGGCCTTCGGAATCTGTGTTGATGCTTGGGTATTGTACGCCCGGCCGAATGGCATGGGGTCTTCAGCCTTAAGCATTTTGACTCGGATAATTTACTTCCGTCCGAATGGTACGGGGCCTTCGATCCTTGTTGACGATGCCTTATATTTGTTTTCTTGATTTTTCATTTCTGCATTTCAAGTATTCAGTCGAAAAAAGTACACAGGATGATTTACATAGGCACACCTTTCACCCTGCCCGGTAAGGCTGGAGGTGGTTCGCGCTCCACGGCCTATCTAGCTGCCGACCTTCCTCATCTTCCAAATAATACGCACCCGAGCGGAGCTTCTCGATGATTTTGAAGGGACCTACCCACGGAGCTTCAAGCTTGCCGACGTCGCCGACCGGCTTGACTTTCTTCCAGACAAGATCACCAACCTGGAATGACCTGGGAATGGCGCGCCGGTTGTAGTTTTGCTTCATCCGCTGACGGTATGCCATCAGCCGAACGGACGCCTTTGCCCTCTCCTCTTCTACCAAATCCAGCTCCATGTTTCTCCGTTCGGCGTTGTCATCATCGTAGCTCTGGATCCAGGCGGACTCAACGCCGACTTCAACCGGAATGACGGCCTCGCCGCCATATACCAAATGGAACGGTGTGACTCCTGTCCCTTCTTTTGGCGTCGTTCGGATGGCCCACAAGACGCTCGGCACTTCATCCGACCAACTTCCTCCCAAATGGTCGAGCCGAGCGCAGAATCGGAGAATTTCCCGGTTGACTTGACCGTTGCTCGAGGATAGGCCACGGACGTGAAATGTTGCTCGATGTCGTAGCTTTTGCACCAATCCTCTAACATCTTCCTGTGAACCGCCCGTTGTTGGACACTAGTCGGCGAGGGATCCGAACCGACAAATGATGTGTTGCGATGAATTTTTAACCATTTGTTCGATGATCTTTGCTAGCGGCTTGGCCTCCACCCACTTGGAGAAATAGTCTACCGCCACTAGTAAGAATTTCCTCTGCCCATCGGAAATGGACCGACAATATCCATTCCCCATTGGTCGAAGGCATGAAACGCTTGACGCCTTCATTTCTTCGACCGGTCGGTGGGAGAAGTTGTGATACTTCGGCATGAAAGGCGGTAGATACTGTCCGAGCGGCATCTGTTTGTAAAGTTGGCCAAAAGTATCCGGCCAAGAGGATCTTCCAATGAGCGCCCGCCCGGATGACCCCGCATGATCCTTGATGTACTTCACGGAGGATGTGTGAGTCCTCGAGCTTACACATTTCAGAGCGCGAGAAAGCTTTCTTGTAAAGCTGATCTCTGATGAGTGTAAACCGACCGGCTCTTCTTCTGAGGAGCCGGGCTGCATATTCATCGGAGGGTGTGGTGCCCGAACGGAGAAATTCTATAATAGGTGTCCTCCAGTCGCTTGGAAACGTGAGGCCTTGCATCCGGTCGACGTGCGCCACCAGCAGTACTTTTTCAATTGGTTGCTGAATGGCAACTGGCGTTATTGAACTCGCGAGTTTGGCTAACTCGTCTGCTGCCTGGTTCTCCGTTCGGGGAATCTTCTGAATAAGAACCTCTCGGAAAGTAGCTTTGAGCTTTTCAAAGGCCTCAACGTAGAGTTTAAGCCGAACACTGTTGATTTCAAAGGTGCCAGAAAGTTGTTGAGCGGCCAACTGTGAATCCGAATAGAGAGTCACCCGACCGGCACCATGCTGCCTACAATCCGGCTATGAGGGCCTCATACTCCTTCATTGTTGGTAGCTTTGTAATCCAGTAGGACGGATAGGTGCATCTTTTCTTCTTGAGGTGAGAGCACAATATTCCAATCCCGAGCCGAGTGGAGGACCCATCCATATATTCTCCACATAGCTTCTGGCTTTGCACTTCGGTCACAAAATCAGCCAAGGATTGCGCTTTGATCGCCGAGCTGGTATTGGATGTCGAATTCACTTAGTTCGTTGTCCACTTAATGAGCCGTCCGGACGCTTCTGGAACTTTTCCTAGTGGACTGTTCGTCGGGACAATGATGGTGTGAGCCAAGAAATATGGTCGGCTACCGAGTGGCTAGAACCAAAGCAAAGGCCAACTTCTCGAGCCCGGTGTAACGAGATTCAGCATCTTTTAAAATGTGGCTCAGAAAATACACCGGTTGTTCCTCGCCGCTGGACCTTACAAGTGCCGAGCCTACAACATGCTCGGTTGAAGACAGATAAACATAAAGTGACTCACCCCCGATCGGCTTGGCTAGTACAGGCAGGGAATTAAGATGTCTTCAATTCTTCGAATGCTCGGTCGCATTCCTCGTCCCAGTGAAATTTAGTGGCTTTGCGTAAAATTTTGAAGAAAGGGAGGCTCCGGTCGGCAGTTTTGGAGATGAATCTGGACAATGCAGTTATCCGACCGGTCAGCCGCTGTACTTCCCTTGTATTTCTTGGAGGCGGCATGTCTTGTAGAGCTTTCACCTTGCTGGGATTTGCTTCGATTCCCCGCTCGGTCACTATGTACCCCAAGAAACGCCCTCCTTTTGCTCCGAACAGGCACTTCTGGGGATTTAGCTTGACTTCATATTTGCGAAGCGTTCGGAAGGTTTCTTCCATGTCCTTGAAGAGATCGGCCGCTTGGACGGGTTTGATAAGAATGTCGTCCACATAGACTTCCAGATTACGCCCGATCTGCTCCCTGAACACTTTATTCATCAAGCGTTGATAGGTGGCCCCGGCATTCTTCAATCCGAACGGCATCACATTATAGCAATATGTGCCGTCGGCCGTTACGAAGCTTACTTTTTCTTGCCGAGCGGGACTTGATGATATCCTTGGTAGGCGCTCAAGCATGCAAATTAATTCGCAGCCAGCCGTAGATCTGGGCAGGGGATAAAAATCTTTGGGCATGCTTTGTTTAAGTCCGAAAGTCGATGCAGACTCTCCATTTGCCGCCCGGCTTGAGACCAATACTACGTTGGCTACCACTTGGGAGCGCACCTCGATGTGGCCTGCAGGTTTCTCTACTTCGCCCAGATGATGGCATCGCTCGCTGAAATCCCTTTTTCTCCGCTTCACCGGCCGAGCATCCGGTCGGACATGCAACTCATGCCGCGCTAGGTTCGGCGAAATTCGCAACTCATGTGTCGACCTGACGAAGACATCATGATTTCGTTGGAGGCATTGGATCATCTCCTCTTTTGCTTCTCCTCCGATCGAGGCGATAAAAGTCGTGGCCTCCGATCGGGTCGGATGGATCTGAACCTCCTCCTTTCCTCATAAATTAAAGCAGGAGGTTTCTCGGTTATGGCGTGTACCTCGATTGGGCGCCTTAGCTTCTGCTCTGACCATTTCGATGTAACATCGCCGAGCTGCTAGCTGGTCTCCTCGTACTTCTCCCACTTTGTCCTCCACGGGGAACTTGATCTTCTGATGGAAGGTTGAGACGATCGCTCGGAATTCGCTGAGCGCCGGTCGTCCCAAAATGACGTTGTAGGACGAGGGAGAGTCGACCACCACGAAGTTTGTTGTCCTTGTCCTCCTGAGCGGCTCCTCTCCCAGCGAGGTAGCCAGCCGGATCTGTTCGACCGGCTGAACTTCGTTGCCCGTAAACCCGTAAAGCGGGGTTGTCATGGGCAGCAACTCGGCTCGATCAATTTGTAGCTGATCGAACGCCTTCTTGAACATGATGTTGACCGAGCTCCCTGTGTCAACGAATATGCGATGAATAGTGTAATTTTCTATTACCGCTTTAATGAGCAAAGCGTCGTCGTGGGGGCACTTCAACTCCTTCTAAGTCCCCGGGCCCGAAAGTGATCTCCGGTCCACATGCTCGCTCTTGGCTGCAACCGACTGCGTGGATTTGGAGTTGCCGGACGCCCGCCTTTCTGGCTCGGTTGGAGTCTCCTCCGATTGGCCCACCAGCAATAACATTGATCTCGCCTCGGGAAGTATTGCCTCTGTTTTCCTCTTCCCGAGCGGACGGTCGGGACCGTTCTCTGGACGCTCGGCGATTCTCCTGCCTTGGAGAATGATGTCGATCGGGCGTATGTTGATGTCGCCTCTCGGGGCGGGTCCGGTCGGCTTCATGGGTCCTTTGTCTCCTGTCGCTGGGAGGAGACCGTCGTTCGGCATTCCTAGGAACGGGATTAGCCACGAAGGGAAGACTTCGACAATCCCTCGTGTTGTGCGTATCCGTCCGGTGGAAGGAGCAGAACATAGGGGTCCATCTCTTCTTGAACTTGGGACCTCCCACGAGGGGAGCGGACTGCTTCGGCCTTTGGTCCTCTAGGCGGCTGCTGAGCGGCGTGCTGTTTCCGTTCGGCATGCATAGGTGCCCGCTCGGTTGGAGTTTCCTTTTTCCGGGCGGCTTGCGCTTCTTCCACGTTTATGTATTCGTTAGCCCGATGTAGCATGTGATCATAATCTCGGGGCGGCTTTCGGATGAGCGACCGGAAGAAGTCCCCATCCACAAGGCCTTGCGTGAAGGCATTCATCATCGTCTCTGATGTGGCCGTTGGAATATCCATCGCCACTTGGTTGAATCGCTGGATGTAAGCTCGAAGCGATTCTCTCGGCTCTTGCTTGATGGCGAACAAGCTGACGCTTGTCTTCTGATAACGCCGACTGCTGGCAAAGTGGTGGAGGAAGGTCGTTCGGAAGTCCTTGAAGCTAGTGATGGATCCATCCGGCAGCCTCCGAAACCATCGTTGAGCCGATCCCGAGAGAGTGGTAAGAAAGACTCGGCACTTTACTCCATCTGTATATTGATGGAGCGTAGCTGTGTTATCGAACTTACCCAGATGATCATCTGGGTCTGTTGTTCCATTGTACTCGCCGATCGTCGGAGGCACGTAGTGCTTGGGCAGAGGGTCTCGTAGAATAGCCTCCGAAAATTGGCGATTGATCCGCTTGGGAGATGAGTCCGCTCGGGGAGCTTTCCCCTTTCTGTCGTCTCGCCTAGGCATTTCGTCGGAAGAAGATCCTCTATCTCTTCGAGTCGGTACGGCTTTAGGGGTGCGAAATAACGCCCGATGGAATGCGACGGTGGCTGGAGGTGCTTTCGCTCGGCCACCCGACGCAGATGTTGCTTGTTGCTCCGGCCTCTCAGCCGCTGCTTTCTATTTTTGCTCCACAAGTTTGGCGGCCCTCATCTCGACCAGAGCGTCGAGTTCTTCTGTTGAAAGCGCCACCGTGTGTTGTCGTCCAGCCTCGTCCATCGTTTCCGTTCGGATACAGGTGCGTTCCCACAGACGGCGCCAATTTGATCCTGTTCGAACCAGGAGTCAACGGACACTGGGCACGTGGCGCTCCTTGCTGGATCCTCGAGTGCTCCGGCGAACCTGCAGCAAAACCGAGCCGGGAGGGGTGCCCCGGCGATGGCCCTCCGACACTCAAGTTAGGCGAGGAATAACAAAAAGGTGGCCTCAGGATGAAGACTTGCGTACCTCTGGTGAAGAAATGGAGACCTTATATAGACCTCTCGCAGGAGCCTGGGCGCGCTAATCAAAGCAATCACCTGCTTTCGACCATGCCCAGGTATGGGTCTATCAGAAAGACGTCCATAAGGCCATACCACTACTGTATCAACCTCTCCATGATGTGACGGCGAGATCCTCCATCGTGCACTTTTGTGTACGGCGTAATCATCAGACATGCCTTTGCTGACATCCCATATCCTGAGCCGAACAAATAGGTCACTCGGCTAACCCTCGTACCCTCGCCCTTATCCTGGCCGAACGGACCACCCACTCGGCCCTTCGGTCCCAGCCGGGCAGACGCCCCGCTCGGCCATTCGGTTCTCCCGCCTTGGCGTCGGAAACCCAAGCCCATGGCTGAGTTATCTTTGGTTCCGCTCAGACCTACTCAACCACTCGGCGCGGCCATTAACCGCTTAGTCAGCCCTTCATCTGTCTTCAAGCTGAGACCCTTTAGGAAGTGGATCCCCCAATCTTACCGCCGGATCAATAGTCTTCACCAAGGTTTTCCAAAAGCCTTTTAAAAACATTTTCAAAACCAATATCTAACCATGTTCCTTGGGCTTAATGCACATGACTTGTACATTAGCTTTCCCAATGATTAGAAAACACATAACTATGTGTTTTGATGAACCTAAAACTCAACAAGATGCACTAAATCAATATTTTGAGTTTTGTTCACCATCCTAACATCTCACTTGTATCTAATGTGTACTAAAACATATACAAGTCACCTTATGGTTCTTTGTGAGATGTATATTTGATTTTGCCCTAAACTAAGAGATCATGCATAACTATCTAGGCATTATGAAACTTATGATCATCCACCTAGGATGTCACTTGGTGTCATCCCACTTGTTGAGATATTTACCATTCATGATAATTGTCTTTTGTCCTTAATTACAAGGAAATTAACATAATGCATGATATTACATGGCATACATCAAAATAAGAAATTTTCAAAAGGAAAAAAAAAATACTATAGCTACATGATGTATGTATGACATGACATGATATTTTTGTGTTTTTCATACTAAAAGTGAATGCAACACATGATGTCATGACATGTGATAAGCAATCAATCATGGCACTTTAGTATATATAAAATATACCTAGATAGACTATCTAAGTATCCTTAATCCCTTAGTTAAGCCTTTAAATTCTAATCCTAGATTGCCTATTGAAGAAATGTCACAACCCAACTTGGCATGTCTTTTACCCTTTCCTATTTATGCCAATTGAAATTAAAAATTAAATCCTCAAATTTTATTTGGCACATTTTACTCTTTCTAAGAGTGGCAATTTGGATTAAGGTTTACATTTCCCTTAATTCCATAAGAAAATGCCAAATTCTCAATTTGGCATTTCTTTTGCTTTTCTCAAGTGTGTCAATTTAAATTGGATTCAACTCCTCAAAATTTGACATATTTTACTCTTTCAAAGATTAACACTAATAATCCTTCTCATTTTCAAAGGTTAGTAAAACCTTGAAAATACTCTCCAAGTGTCAACTTCATCAAGGTTGGGTTGACTATCCTTCCAATTAGAGTTGACACTCTCTAAACCCATCTAGGGTGTAGAGAATATGATCCTAGGAACTCAAAACCTATTGGTACTCCTTGGATGTTCTAAGTACTCACTATGGATGACTTCCCTAGATACCTTCCTAAGGACCTTTCTAGGCTTCTTAGAAGCCTTGGTCACCTCTACTAGGTAACTTCTAGGAATAACTTCCCTTGTAACCTTCTTTGTGACTTTATTAGGCCTTTTTAGAGCCTTAGTCACCTTTACTAGATTCACTTTAGGGATTGTCTCCCATGCGACCTTCTTTGTGACTTTGTTAGACTTCTTAGAAGTCTTAGTCACATTGGTCTTGTCAAAAGTACTCTTAGAGATTCCTTCCCTAGTATCTTTGACTTGACCTCTACACCTAGAGTTGGTCCCATAGCTATATGGAACCCTATGAAAGGAAGTCACATCCTTCTTGGCTTTAGGTTTGTATCCCAAACCCCTATAGTCATTGGACGACTCTTGTCTAGCTTTTCCTAGGTTATGATCATTTTGACCTCTAAGCATATTTTCCATTCTTGCTAGGGTCCTTTCTAAATTATCAAGTCTTGACCTTAAGACATGATTGTCCACTCTTAAATCCGTAGATTTGAATTTTTCTTGATTCCTATGAGCATTTCTATATTTAGGCATATATCTATAATCCTTAGAATTATTGCCTAAGTTGTTATCTACCTTCCTAAACTTAGATATGGTAGATCTAACATGAGGAGAAATATATTTATCCTTAGTACCATCATGCTTCCTACTTTCATGATAATTTGCATTAAAATGATAAGAATTATTTCTAGCATGCTTTTTATCTTGTGTCAAAGGAATAGATTCATTAAATGATACCTTAATTTTTACCTTGGAAGCTCCCCCTAGACTTGTGCTTCCTCCTTTGACTTTGGTTGGCTTCCTCTCTTTAGGACATTGACTTCGGTAATGTCCTCTTTGTTTGCATGAGAAGCACACAATGTGCTCCTTACTTTTGTGTTCCGTGGGACCAACCACTTTAGGCTTCTCCTTAGCCTTGGTTGCCACTTGGCCCTTCTTCTTGACCAATTTTGGACACTTGCTCTTATAGTGTCCATGCTCCCTACACTCAAAACAAATGATATGATTTTTATTATTTACAATCGAAATTTCTATACCTTTGCTTGTAGGAGTGACACTTGATCCTCCATTTGATTTATCTTGCATTGTGGAGGTTGCATCATCTTCTTCTTCTTCTCCTCTGGAGGGTGTGGGTGCTTCCACCTCTTCAACTCTTGAGGATGTGGATACTTCCACCTCTTCCTCTCCTGAAGATGTAAAAGATCCCTCATCTTCTTCCTTCTCCTCCTCTTCCTTCTTCTCCTCGAATGTTGACCTTATCTCAACATCGGATTAGTCCTTCTCTTCTTGGACCAATGAGTCTTTCTCCTTAGGCTCATCCACTCCTTGAAATTGAGTGGGGTTCTCATGATAGACAATGACCTTTTTCCAAAGATCACTTGCACTCGTGCATTCACCTACACTCAAAATTATGTTGAGGGTAATAGATTTAACAAAATTTTTGTTACCTCCTTATCCGCCTCCGCTTGCTCCCTTTGTTCCTCGGTCCAATGTCGAGGTTGGAGGCGCTTCCCCTTTTTGTCATTTGGAGGCTCAAATGGATCTTCCAAAGCAACCCATTGGTTCCAATCCATTTGGAACCAAGTTTCCAATCTCGTCCTCCAATAGTTGAAGTCTTCTTTGTCATACGGAGGTGGAATTCGGATATCCCATCCGAGCGGTCCTTCGGACTCCATCTTCTTCCTCTAGCTTCTTGCTCTCTTGGCAGTTAGTTCGTAGAAGAGCGACCTAGCTCTGATACCAATTGTTGGGACCGATGTGCCCGCTAGAGGGGGGGTGAATAGCGTTTCGTCGCGCTTGCGCCGGTTTGCTTCGTCTTATTGTTGTGCAGCGGAATACTCGAAGACAAGCATTCATAATGCTAACACCTAGGATTTACTTGGTATCCACCTTAAAAAGAGGTGACTAATCCAAGGATCCACACACGACACGCTATCTCCACTAATGAAAACCTCCTTTACGGTCGCAATCGGAGGCGGAGAAGCTTTGTACAAACTCACACACAACACAAACACAAATACAAGAAGAAACTCTAAGAATACAAGTGAATACATCTTTCTTCTTGCTACTTGTTGTTGCCTCTTGAACCTTGAAGATGCTCCTCAAGTGCTTTCAAGAACTGGCATGAGTGTTGGAGAAATCGCTGTGAAGATCGCTGTAAGCTCACAGGAGAAGATCGTAAAGATCTACGGAGAAAAACACTCTGCAACGGCTATATCCTGTGATCTCAATCAATTGAAATCAACCCCAATCGATCGTCATGTCAGCTCTGCACAATCCCAGCCATCCATCACCTGCATCCTGCGCAACGGTCGAATCCCAATCGATCGACCAATCGATTGGGACAGTCTGAATCGATCCACCGATCGATTCAGATGCTTTCTGTGTTCTCGCGATCGCGCGAGAACTCCCAGCTCCAATCGATCGACCGATCGATTGGAGATTCCCAATCGATTGCCCGATCGATTGGGAAGGCCTCTATGCTCGTGACTCATGCTCCCAATCGATCGACTAATCGATTGGGTCATTTCTTCCTTCGCAACACACACCAATCGATCAGCTGATCGATTAGACCCTGGTTCAATCGATGTCCCAATCGATTGACCATCCTGGACTTGACTCAATCTCAAGTCCAAAGTCTCCAACCCACTCCCGGTCAACCGTGACCTGTTGGGTCTTCATCCCTAGCATTTGGCCACACCCGACCAACCTCGAACTAGCCTTCTAGCCTCCTCCATCAGCCTCGCGTCCCTCGGATATCTCCCCATCATTCACGCCTTGCCTTCAGGAGCTTCTTTCGACCTCATCCTAGTTTTCGGGTCTTCCTTGCCAAGTCATACTAGGACTTACCTTGCTAAGACCACATGCTTGGACTTACACGCTTTGCCAAGATCATACTTGGACTTTTCAATTGCCTGACTCCTCACCAGGACTTTCTCCTTTGCCAAGATCACACTTGGACTTTCCAATTGCCTGGCTCCTCACTAGGACTTTTCTTTTGCTAAGATCACACTTGGACTTTCTCCTACCTAGCTCCACACTAGGACTTTCCCGTTGTCTGACTCCTCACCAGGACTTTCCAAATGCCTAATCTCTAGTTAGGACTTTCCCAGTCAAGTCTCATGTCAACCTTGACCTACTTGACTGGTATTCTCATCAACCTGGTCAATCCTTTGACCATCTCCACAACTGGATGATTACTCCGCAATCTCCTTATATTGTCAAACATCAAAACTCAAATTCTGACTCAAACTTGACTAAACTCAAGCTTAGTCAAACTGGTCAAACTTGACCTAGGGAAATTGCCCCAACAGAAATGAGCAGAATGCCGACCCCGCTGCCTTGTCGAGTGGACAAACGATCAAAATATATTCTCCAAGTTGTTGTCGTCTCGGTGTTCTGGACCTCTGTAACAAAATCAACCAAGGTCTGAGTTTTGATCGTCGTTCGGGGTTGATATTGGATATCAAACTCGCTTAGTTCAATTTTCCATTTGATTAGCCACCCAGATGCCTCTGGGTTGAGGAGGACTCTTTCCAAGGTATTGTTGGTCATGACAATGATCGGATGAGCGAGGAAGTATGGGCGGAGTCTCTAAGTGGAAAGCACCAAAGCGTAAGCTAATTTTTCCAGACCATTGTAGCAGGATTCAACGTCTTTCAATATATGGCTTAAAAAGTACACGGGTTGTTGTTCATGGCCATTTTGCTTAACTAATGCTGAGTCGACCGCATAGTTGGTGTACGACAAATAGATCCAAAGTGGCTCCCCGGTGCTAGGCTTAGCTAACACAGGATAGGAGTTAAGATACTCCTTGAGTTCTCCCAACACCCGGTCACACTCCGCATCCCACTGAAATCTTGTTGCTCAACGCAGCACCTTAAAGAACGGTAGACTCCAATCGGATGACCTAGATATGAATCTGGATAATGTTGTGATATGTTTGATCAATCATTGGGCCTCCTTCAAGCTATGGGGCGGGGTCATGTCTTGCAATGCCTTTACCTTGCTCGGATTCACCTCGATACACCGTTCGGTGATGATATATCCAAGGAAGCGTTCACTCTTAGTGCCGAACAGACACTTGCTCGAGTTCAGCTTCATCCCGTATATCCTCAAGGTTCGGCATGTTTCTTTGATATCTACACAAAGATCAGTAGCTCGGACTGACTTTATTAATATGTCATTGATGTATATCTCCAAGTTGCGGTTGATCTGTTTCTAAAATACCTTGTTCATGAGCGTCTGGTAGGTGGCACCGGCGTTCTTCAGTCCAAACGACATGACATTGTAGCAGAACGTTCCATCGGCAATGATAAAGCTAACCTTTTCCTGATCTTATTTAGCGAGAGGCACTTGGTGGTAGCCTTGATATGCGTCGAGTATGCAGATCAGCTTGCAGCCCGCCATAGAGTCCACCATCTGGTCTATCCGAGACAGCAGATAGAAATCCTTTAGGCACGCCATATTTAAGTCGCAGAAGTCAATACATGCCCGCCATTTGTTGCCCGGCTTCGAGACTAGTACGACATTAACGAGCCATCTCAGGAACTGGACTTCCCGGATGTGGCCGGCTTCCAGTAATTTCTCTATTTCTGCCCGGATGATCAGATTCTGCTCCACACTGAAGTCTCTTTTCCGCTGCTTCATGGGCCGAACGTCTGGTTGGATATGAAGCTCGTGTTGGACGACACTCGAAGAGATTTCGAGGAGCTCGTGGGTCGACTAGGCGAACACGTCATGATTTCACCTGAGGCAGGCGGACAACTCTAGCTTTTTCTCGCTCTCCAGATTGGCAGCCATGAAGGTGGTCGCATCCGATCAGTTTGGGTGAATCTAGACTTCTTCCTTTTCTTCATAAACCATCGTTGAGGGCTTCTCAATGATGGTGTTAACCTCTAGGTGGGGGTTTTCCGAGCGATCCTTGTTTCTGATCTGACTATCTCGATGTAGCATCGTCGAGCAGCCAATTGGTCACCTTTGACTTCTCCCACCTTGTTATCCATCAGGAACTTAATCTTCTGACAGTAGGTGGACACCACATCTCGAAACTCATTTAGGGTCGGTCAGCCTAATATAACGTTGTATGCTGACGGTGTGTCTACCACAATGAAGTTCGTGGTCCTTATCCTCTTGAGGGGCTCTTCGCCAAGTGAACTGGCTAGCTTGGTCTGGCCGATCGGTAACACTTCGTTGCCCGTGAAACCTTAGAGCGGGGTCGTCATCGGCAGTAGCTCGCTCCGGTCGATTTGCAACTTATCGAATGCCTTTTTGATGTTCACCGAGCTCCCTGTATCAACAAAAGTTCGATGGATTGTATAATTTGCAATTACCGCTAGAATGATCATTGCATCATTGTGAGTGGTCTCTATTCCCTCCAAGTCTTTAGGGTCGAAGCTGATTTCAGGTCCTTCAGCTTTCTCCTTGCTGCAGCCAACAGTGTAGATCTAGAGCCACCGAGCATATGCGACTTCCTTGCTCGGTTAGAATCTCCGTCGGTCGGACCGCCTGCGATCATACCTATGTCCCCCCAAGCGACATTACTCCGGTTCTCTTCCTCCCGTGCCAACGGTTCATTCCGCTCGACGAAGCATCAGGCGAGACTTGGATTGTTCCCACGCTAAGACCGATGGTGGCATTGTTCGAGCGTTGTCCTCTCTCCCTCCCTTTGGACGGTTGATCATCACCTTTATCGTCGATCAGGTGATAGTGATCGATGGCGATATCCCTGCGGGGCTGACCTGCTGGTTGCCAGGTCATAGCAGTCCCGGGTGTTGTGCGTCGCCGATTAGTGGAAGAAGCAGAACATTGGTGTCCACACCTTGCCTTTTATAGTCTTTGGACGAGTGGCCGCCACATGCTGCATGACATGTGTCCTGGGCTCGTGTGGCAGGGCTCCTCCTGATCGAGGCCCCTTGGGAGGTTGATGGTTGCTCAGGTGCCGCCGTCAGATACTTCTGCGGGTTCGGCTTGCGTCTCCTTCTTCCTTGTCGCCTGGGCTTTTTCCACGTTGATGTATTCATTAGCCTTCTTTTTTAGGTGGTCAAAGTCCCTTGGTGGCCTCTGAATGAGCGACCGAAAGAACTCTCCTTCGGTGAGCCCTTGGGTGAAGGCGTTCACCAGCACATTCGAGGAGATTGCCGGGATATCCATCGCCACCTGATTGAAGAGCTGAATATATAGGCCCTTCGGGGCCCCTGCTTCAGTGAGAAGAGATTTACACTCATCTTCTGATGGTGGCGACTACTAGTAAAGTGATGCAGGAAGGCCGCTCGGAAGTCCCTGAAGTTGTGGATCGAGTTGCTCGGCAATCACTTAAGCCAACATTGTGTCGATCTAGATAATGTGGTGAGGAAGACTCAGCATTTCACCTCATCCGTGTACTGGTGAAGTGTGGCTATGTTATCAAAGTTGGCCAAGTGGTCATCGGGGCCAGTTGCTCCATTATATTCCCCGATCGTTAGTGAGGTGTAATGTTTCTGCAGAGGGTCATTTAGAATCCCCTCCGAAAACTGTTGATTGTCTCCCTAGGGTGAATTATCCTCTCCGGATGCCTTCCTTTTCCTTATATCTTGAGCGGGTGTCTCATCCGAAGAAGATCCCCGGTCTCTGTCCGCTCGGGCGCTCTCTTCTGCTAGAGTCCATAACAACGCTCGGTGTAAGAGGACCAGCGCATGAGGTGCTTCCCCATAGGTGCCGATTGGCCTCTTGTTCGGGTCCTGAATGGAAAACTGTTCTATTCAGTCCCCTCGCTTAGCCTGACGACCTGCTGCGGAAACTACAGGCTCCTGCGCTTGCCCATCGGCCAGCGCCTGTTGTTGCTGTTGCTCCAATATCTTCTTCACTCGAGTATGTATCAGTGTGTCGAGATCCTCTTACGTCAGCATCACTGTTGTGAGTCATCCAGCGTCCTCCATCTTGTCGTTCAAATACAGGCTATGTTCCCACAGACAACGCCAAAATGATCCTGTCCGAAGGCATGAAGCTGGAAAGCCAGGGAGGTGGCAGTTCCACTGACTGGATGAAAACCTTGCTCCTCTTTGCAAAACAAAACCATAACCAAGGAAGGGGTCCCTAGCGTTGACCCTCCGACGCTCAAGTTAGAAACAGAAGAAGAAGAAGAAGAAAAGAAAGTACTAGGGACAAAGATTCCTCTTGCCTTTCTTCATACCTGACATACTCTTTTATACATTTCTCAGTGACCCTCTATCTTCCTCTGTTTAATGATATTAATTACCGACTGAAGACATCTTTGTCTTGGCTTCTTCTCATTTAATGATAGATGGAGTGTTCTCTTTTGTTTTCTCTTTCCCTTATTAATTATTTATCTTTTCCTCTTTTATTATTTTATCGGTTCATTATGTGTACAATGCCAATGTCATACCTCGAGCCGGACAGGTGGCCCGCTCGTCTAGAGCTCCTAGCCCACTCAGCTTGCTCTCCTGTCGATCGGGTTGACCAGACACTGGTTTATTCAGATGGCCGACCAGACAATGATCCCTCTGATCGGCTGATGAACTATTTCCCGCTCGGGTGCGACCGATCCTTACTTAAGGCCTGACTTGACCGCTTTGACTTTGACCTACATCGTCACAATTGACTCGCCACATCAAACATCATTAGAATACTTTAAATTGATCAAAAATACTTTAAATAGTTGTAATAGGTACCTAAGTAGGTGTTATAAAGTTGTAGAAGTTGCTAAATAACTACTATAATATTATAGTAATATTGTATTAACTGTTACATATTATAGTAATTATTGAGTAGTTTTTACAAATTGTAATAAAAGATATTTTTAAAATAAAATATATGATGAGTGCCTTCAAATTAAATTTTTTTTTTATAATCCAGGTATATAACTGTTCAAACTGACTAATCTTGAAGGAAATTGGCCCATAAATATTTCCCACTGACTAAGGGTGTAAACGAGCTAAACTGCTCATGAGCTATTCAAGTCTCAGTTCAGGAAAAAAGCTCATCTAAGTTCGTTCGATTAAATTAACAAATTGAGCTTGAGATTGATTTTGAGCTTGAAAATATTATCGAGCCGTGTTTGAGCTTAACAGTATTTGATTTGTGAGTTCGTAAATATACTTGTTTAGAGTTTAGTGAATTTGTTTGATAAGAGACTCGTTTATCTTATTATATATATATATATATATAGGAGTTTTAGTCTGCACACCCGTCCATGCGTGACTCTGTGGGTGATTGAGTGAACTTAGGGCTCAAAGTCAGTCGAGGTGCCCAACTCACTTCCAGGAACTCTAATTACTTTTGGGCTTCCCGAGTTAATTCAGTCGCACACGGAGTTGCACACGGGCGGATATGCAGGTTAACAACTTCTCTCTCTCTCTCTCTCTCTCTCTCTCTATATATATATATATATATATATATATATATATATATCTTAGTAATTATTATAACTAAATATCTCCAACTAAACTCATTTAACTTTTAAATGAGCTATTTTCAAACCAAACTCGAGTTGTTCGCAAACTATTTAATTTCATTACAAATCAAACTCGAGCTTAAGAATTAAAACTCAAATTGAATTTAGTCGAGCTCGAGCTTAAGGAAAAACCAACTGAGTCTAGCTTGAACCTCTTATTATTTGGCTAGGCTCAGTTCGATTACACCCCTACCATAGATCACTATGGTAAATTCAGAAGTGTGAACAGTTTGTCACTTCACAACCAACGTTCTAGGATTGTTTTCCATTAAAGGAAATTAATTTCACAATGCGTCGTAGTTACGAATTGACTCATAGATACCTGATTAATTATGTAAGCGGTTTACCATCGTAGCTTGGCGGTAAGAGAATTTTTTTAATTTTTTTTTTATTTTTTATTGACATCAGATATCCAGTTTACGTTAATTAATTTTTGGGTGACCGATCTGGTCCCATGAAAATTTTTCATTAGCCACTAAGATAAATCGGGAAGTAATAGTAGCGGACAACCTATCAACTCAGCATTCTTGGGTTAATCGTCTACTACAACAACAATAACAACCCAGCATTATCCCACTAGGTGGGGTCAGCTATATTGATCTTTTTATGTCATTGAGTAAATTTTATCTTATTTTATTATTGCTAACAAAGTTTTTTTTGGTCTTCTTCTTTCTCATTGATATGTGTGTTTGTCATAGTTTTATATCACCTAATTGGAGCATTTAATGATCATTTAAGTACATGCTCATACCATCTTAAACATGTCTCTCAAAGTTTTTCCTCAATAGATGCAACTCTGACTTTCTCTCTAATGTTCTGATTTCTTATTTTGTCCATCCTCATATGCCCACACATCCACTTTAAAATCCTCATCTCTGCAACTCTCATTTTCTGCTCATGTGCTCAAGTCATAGCTCAACATTCAACTGCATACAATATAGCAGGTTTAACTGCAGTTTTATAGAGCTTTCCTTTAAGTTTTAGAGGTATTTTATGGTCACATAAAACACCCAACAACCTCTTCCATTTCAACCATCATACTTGCATTTTATATAAGACATATCTCTCAATCCCTCCATCGTTTTATAAAAATGATTCTAAATATTTAAAGCTCTCAGTTTCGGGTAATTATTCATCTCCTATCTTAACAATTGTCTCATTACGTTTATTATTTCTAAACTTAAATTCCATATATTCTATTTTTATTCTACTAAACTTAAAACCTTTCCCTTCTAATATTTCCTTCCAAGATTTTAGTTTAGTATTTACTCATTCACATATTTCATCTACTAACATAATATTATCTGTAAATAATATGCACCATGGTACTTGATCCTGTCTGGAATCTGAGTCAAACGAAGGTCGGCTGAGATGTCATTGGCGTTAACAGAGAGGCGACTTGGTGACCCCTGTGTATGTACCCAGGAAAACGAACCCCCCTGCGTGGGATTGACAGGCAGCGGTGACTAAGTCGATGGTACTTAGGCTCTGCACACAATTAGATAAGCACACGGAATGTTAGAGACCCGAAACTAGGGAAAAAATCCTCGGCGCAAGCCCTTCGACGCTCAATTTAGGTACTTTTTCCCCAAAAGAACAATATATGAAGGAAAAAGAACTGTAAAAGACAAGTACGAATGTGCGTATACCTGGCTAAGGAAGAGGGCATTCCTTTTTATATGATGTTGCGTACCTTCAGAGCCTGCATATTGTCAAAGAATGTCGGATGTCAGGGTCTATTGGGTGAGAGAGAAGGTACGGTGGCCTCCTATTGGTAGAAGGAAGGTTCCATTCACAGATGATAACCGACCATTGGAATATTTCCTGATGTATGATAGTTATTCTTTGACAGAAGGTTATGATTCCCTGACATTGTTGTTGCCTAGTGTTTCTGTCCCACCCCGGTTTAGCTATGGCTAGCTTGGGATGACCGTTCGGGTGTGCCACTTGGCTCGAGTCTTAATGAGGGGTACGAGCTATGGTGAGGGCCTCATCTTTCAAGATTGGATCAATAAAGGGTCGATTGAGAGTTGTCTTACTGAAAATACCCGGCCTAGTTATGTAGATCGAGCTGAGGATACCCAATCAGCCGGGGCAGGTCAGGCATTACTCCAGGCTACATCTTATGTCTCAGGTCTAGGACCCTGATATGTCTGTACCTGACTGGGAATTATGTCGCTGATGACATCAAGCATTCTAACTTCTTCATTCCCCTCCTAACTGCTCACTGTCACGTCCCTTTGACTTCTGACTGTCACGTCCCCTTAACTTTGGACTGTCCTTGACTGTCACGTCCTCTTGACTTCTAACTGTCTGGTCTTATCGGGCTCCACCTTTATGCACCGTATCAGTACTGTATCTGAATGTACACAGTGAGTTTGTCCATAATTAATGTAAAAAGGTACAAGCTTAGAGCTAATCCTGTAGGACCATTGGTCACATGAGAGGGGGGAGGGGTTGAATCATGTATACTTTAAAACTTATCTTTTTTTATTTTTAAAATGAGTGCATAGCAGAATAAGAGAAAATAAAATACGAGAACAAACAAAATGAGGTCAGTTACTTGGTTCAGAGTTTGCGGTAACTCCTACTCTAAGACTCAGGCCCCTCGGACCTATAGATGGGTAATCCACTAAATTCTCTATCGGTAAACTCCTACTAGAGTAATCGAGTACAAAAAGAATATCAGATACTGTAACAAACTACACTTTCTTTAAGTAGGTATAATAAAAAATAATAGTAAATTCGTTACCAACACAAAAGATGAAGATCTAGATGTGCCCGTATGTTGATTGTCAGTCCTCCAGCAGCAATCGTGCGCAGTAGGCCAATAGTACAACCACGGCGTGAGAACAAAGTTGCAGAATGAACATTTGAGCTTGAGTGAAAGTTTATATTCAAGTGTTGGCCAAACAAAGCTTTTATGGAGTGTTAAGGGTGCCTCCAACCCTACCCAAGGCACCTCCCGCCTCAAAATCGATCTCAAAATCTTCAAGCTCTATCAGCTTTGATGCCTACAGTTTCTATCCGCGCGAGGGCGTCTCTAAGCGCTTTGAGGCACCTCCACACACCTTCGAGGAATCTCCAATGTGCTCCAAAGTGCCTCTGCGCTATAAAATATTATCCGCAAACTTTATCTCCTCAAGGGAACCTCCAACCTATCCAGAGCACCTCCATACAGCTCTAAGGTGCCTCCTCGTAGCTCCGAGATACCTCAAACACTGTTCATCCGAGATTGATTTTTGCACTTAACCCTGCAACAAAGTGTTAATCCATAAAATAAAATATAACCTACAAAATAGAGTTAGTACAGTTAAAATAAGATGATTATTAATTATATCTTATATTCCCAAGACCAGAATCTAATCATGGTCTCAGCTTAGACATCCGAAATGGTTCTAAACTGGACCGTGCCTATAGTCCCACCGGGACTCGTCCTCATTGGATCACTCTCTTCAGTGAGCTACCTTTACTTACCATTTGCAGTCACTTGACTTGCCTCTTGATCCACCAGGTCTTTCCGCCAGTTATCAGGTCTGCAAACCCAACTGGACTTCAGCCAACTGTCAGGTCCCGCAGACCCAGCTAGACTTTCTGTTAGATATTGGGTCACACCTTTGTTGGATCAAAAGCGCTAGGGGGGGTGAATAGCGCTCGTGGCTTTCACTTATCGTTTCGGAAATCTTACGAGTAACGCAGCGGAAATAAATAAAACAACCAACACACAGAAGACTCCAAGATTTACTTGGTTCGGAGCCTAGGGTGACTTCTACTCCAAGGCCCGCGATCGTTGATCGCTTACTGTGGGCAACAACTATATCGCGCAAAAGTTTGTACAACTGAGAATTATAATAAGTGCAATAATTGAAGTAAACTTATACCGACGACAGAATCTTAAGATCGCGGAGCTCCGGGTCGTCAGAAACTTGTAGCAGCACTTCAAGGTATTTTTGAGGTAGAGCGTTGTAGCTTGATCGCTTGGAAGATGTTATGTTGAGCCTCTGCCTCAAACCTCCTTTTAAATAGTGTTGGAGGCGCCTCCAAGCCTGTCCGAGGCGCCTCCAGGCCGCCGAGTCACACGCGTGGATCAGCTCTGATCTGGTCGCACCTTATCCCACTGAAGGCGCCTCCAAGCTGCTCCAAGGTGCCTCCAACGCCTGGTCCAAGGCACCTCTAGTGACCTCCGAGGCGCCTCCAACGTCTCTGGATAGCTGGCTTCGGCTAGCACCTGAGGCGCCTCAGACACTGTTCATCCGAGGTCTAAATTGCTTCTTTGTTCCTACAAAATGTGTTAGTCCCAAACACAAACCCTGTAAAACAAAGTTAGCACAGAAACAATATGATAGATATAATTGACAGTCGTCGGACTGTCCGGGTCTGACTTCAAATTTCCAACCGGAAACCCTAGGTCGACCCGACGCCTACTGTTCCCTCTACGGGGAACGCATCCTCACCTACTCCACTCAGGAGATTTACCTGTTGCCAGTGCGATCCTCCAGATCGAATGGACTTTTGCTCAGTGTTCGAAGCTTCCGGACTTTCTACTGGACTTCCGCTTCCCGGCTCGTCTAGTCTTTCACCTGGTTCGCGACACCAGGACTTTCCACCTAGGGTTACCTCCCTAGGACTTTTGCCTGAAGCTCTCGACCTGCCAAGACTTTCCGCATAGGGTTACCGCCCCCTATGACCTAGGGTTACCACCCCCTAGGGTTTTCTACCTGCCTAACCGCAGCTAGGACTTTCCTGAAACACTCAATTAAGTGCATT
Source organism: Zingiber officinale (assembly GCF_018446385.1). Taxonomy (NCBI): domain Eukaryota; kingdom Viridiplantae; phylum Streptophyta; class Magnoliopsida; order Zingiberales; family Zingiberaceae; genus Zingiber; species Zingiber officinale. Next base: position 104,959,050 of record NC_055995.1, on the reverse strand, counting down.
AGATCACAAAACAACTTAACTTTGAATTCCTTTGCCATTATCAAAACAATGGTCGATCGTCGGATGCTTCCCGCACTAACAATCTCTCCCTTTTTGATTATGACAACTGAAATTCAAAGCTAAGTAAAATAGACGCTTAAAGTTTAAGTAAGCAAGCTTAATAAATTAGAATGCAAGCATGGTTAAGCTAAAACTTAAACTTTGTCAGGCTCCCCCTTAATAAAGGCTTTCTTTATAAAATTAACCTTTCTTTTGAATTTCTCTACTCTCCCCCTTTGCCATTCATCAAAAAATAAGCACATTTGAAAAAAAATCTTAACTTTTTATGAAGATTTTTAGGAAAAAAGTAAGAGAAAAATCTTAACTTTCCTGTAAATAAAATTCACTAAGTAAAATAGTTTGAGCTCGAAGTTGGTTTTCGAAAACTTTATCAATTAATTTTGCTGGAGAAAGATTTTTCTTTTGTAGCATAGCAAACACAGTTTTAGTTTTAAATAACTTAGTTAAAATTTTGGAACCTTAGGCTTTTAAAGAGGAGAAAATATTTTAGTAACACTTAGCTTTTTATGATTAATATCTTTAGCTAAGTGAAGTCAAGGTCTAAAGAACAATTTTTCTTTCAAAAGGCTAATAAAAAGTCGACTTTGAAATGTAGCTTTTAGCCAATTTTGAAACCTAGTTAAGTTCTTTGAAAAACATGTTTTTGAAAGTCTTAACTAAATTTTGTGAATCTGTTAGAAAACACTTAGCTAAATTTTCAAAATACTTAGGGAAAGTGTGTTTTGAAGAGATTTGAGAGACTTAGATTTAAAAGGAATTTTGACTGCTTAGTCTAAAAAGAAAAAACTTTTGAAAATTAAAGTTTTGAAAACTTAGGTAACTTTGAAAGGATTTTTCTTTTGGACAAATAATCAATTTTAAACTTTTGAAGGCAAGGGAGGAGCTTAAATCCTTAATGCCCAAGCATGAGTTGAGTTAGATTGATTGTAAATTAGCTAATTTCTCTTTGAGCAAGGTATCAGAGCCCTAATGTTCATGCTTGAGTGAACAAAAAAATTTAAAAATCAAGCACGTAGGTTCGCGACCACATGTCTAACCATTTAGCTACTAGCTGATTACCTAGAGGGCAACCGTTTTCACTTGGTTAGTCAAGTTAAGTCAATAGATCCAGTTAGATTTGACTAGGGCTGGAAGACTTGACTTGATTACTGTTAATTAGGTGTTTAACGCCCAGACTCATATTGATGCACAGATATAAGAATTCTTAAGTCCAGGCTGTACCCTATGCATCTCACATCGTTCTATGTTTTTCATACACAAGTAAGGTAAACCTAGGTGTTTGTGAGATGCTCTGGATGAATTCTAGGGGAACATTATTTCTAAGGTAGAGCCTAGGCTAATTCCATATTTTGAAAATCTATTAAAATGGAATTTTGAAAACAATATTTTCCTAGAATTTTAAACCATAAGATGATTTTGAAAACAGGTTAAAATAATTTAGGAAACTGTTTTGAAAATCAAAAACTATTCTACCCAACACATTCCTATTTGTCTTCTAAGTGCACTGAACTCAAGTTCAGGTAAGGGTTTTGTGAAAATGTCAGCTAGGTTTGATTTGGACTCAACATAGTTGAGTACAATTTCACTTTTAGCTACATGATCCCTTACAAAATGGTGTTTTACCTCTATGTGTTTGGTCCTAGAATGGTGAATTGGATTTTTGGTTAAGTTAATTGAACTCATATTATCAATTAAATTTTTTGTATTTTTGTATTCTAGTTGATAGTCTTTTAGTGTATGCATCATCCATAAAAGTTGGGAAGCACATTCTCCTAGGGCTATGTATTCAGCTTCAGTAGTGGATAGAGCAACACAGTGTTGCTTTCTGCTTGACCAATTTACTAGGCACTGACCTAGAATTTGGCAGCTACCACTTGTGTTTTTTCTATCTAATTTGCACCCGGCATAGTCTGAATCAGAATAGCCAAAAAGGTCAAGGGTGCAAGTTCTAGGGTACCAAAGTCCTACATTTAGGTGCCCTTAATGTACCTAAGTATCCTTTTAACATATGTTAGGTGTGACTCTTTTGCACAGGATTGGTATCTTGCGCACATTCCTACTGCAAATAAGATATCGGGTCGACTTGCAGTTAGATAGAGTAAGCTACCTATTATACTTCTATAATACTTTAGGTCTACTGATTTTCCTTCTGGGTCAGAATCAATGTTGCTATTTTTTGTCATTGGAGTGTTTATAATTTTTGAGTTTTCCATACCAAATTTTTTAATTAGTTCTTTAGCATATTTGGTTTGATAAATATAGATTCCATCTTTGGTTTGTTTAATTTGTAAGCCTAAGAAAAAATTGAGTTCCCCCACCAAACTCATCTCAAATTCGTTTTCCATTAAATTAACAAATTCTTTTAAAAGTTTAGTGTTGGTTGAGCCAAAAATTATGTCGTCAACATAGATTTGGGCAATAAAAATGTCTTTTTCTATGGTTTTGACAAATAGGGTCTGATCTATTTGACCTTGGTTAAAGCCCTTGGATATTAGGTAATTAGATAATCATTCATACCATGCCTTAGGTACTTGTTTTAGTCCATATAAGGCCTTTTTTAGTCTAAATACATGGTTTGGATGATCTAAGTACTCAAAACCTGGGGGTTGACCTACATATACCTCTTCCTTAATAAATCCATTCAAAATGGCTGACTTGACATCCATTTGGAATAATCTAAATCCTTTATGTGCTGCATAAGCCAGCAGCATCCTAATAGATTCGAGTTTAGCTACTGGTGCATAGGTTTCGTCATAATCTAAACCTTCAACCTGACTGAAACCTTTGGCTACTAGTCTGGCCTTGTTTCTAACTATTTCACCCTGATCATCCAATTTGTTCCTAAATACCCATTTGGTGTCAATTATGGACTTATCTATGAGTTTAGGTACAAGTTCCCAGACTTGGTTTCTATCAAATTGGGCTAGCTCTTCCTGCATAGCAATGATCCAGTCTGGGTCAGGTAGGGCTTCTTCTATCGTCTTAGGCTCAATCTTAGAAATAAGGGCAATCTGACTCAGGTTTCTGTAAGAGGATCTAGTTCTAACTCCTAGGTTTGGGTCACCCAAAATCTGGTCAGGTGGGTGAGAAATATCTATTCTCGTTGGTCTTATATTTGTGTTAGGAGTTAGTTCCTCTGGTTTACTAGTATTAAGTTGAATTTCATCGTCTTCTATAATTCTTGGGTTAATGTCTGCATTTTTACCTATATTTGGTAGATGGTTTTCTTCATCAAATATTACATTAGTTGTTTCTTCAACTTTTAGTGTATTTTGGTTGTAGACTCTATAGGCCTTACTGGTTGTAGAGTATCCTAAAAAGATTCCTTGGTTTGATTTGACTGTAAATTTTCCTAAGTAGTCTTTGGTGTTTAAAATATGAACTTTACATCCAAATACTTTTAAGTAGTTTAAGTTGGGAATTTTATTATAATATATTTCATAAGGGGTTTTATTATAAAGTTTGTTAATTAGAATTCGATTTTGAATATAGTTTGCCGTATTTATTGCTTAAGCCCAAAATTGATGATTTAGATTATATTCGTTTAGCATGATTCTAGCGGCTTCTTGTAAGATTCTATTTTTCCGTTCTACTAGCCCGTTCTGTTGGGGGGTTCTAGGGCGTGAAAATTCGTGTTTGTATCCGTTGATTTTACAAAATTGGATAAATCTGTGATTTTCAAATTCCCCATGATCACTTCTAATCCTTTTAATTTTAGTATCTTTTCCATTTTCTATTAATTTACAAAAATTACTAAAGACTTCAAAGGTTTCATCTTTTGATTTTAGAAATTTTACCCAGGTGAACCTAGAGTAGTCATCAATTATAACTAAGCAATACTGGTTCTTGCTTAGTGACTTGGCTCCATGTGAGCCAAATAGGTCTAGATGAAGGAGCTCAAGTAAAGAGTTAGTTCTATCTAGACTGGTTGACTTGTGGGTTGACTTGGTTTGTTTTCCTTGTTGACAGGGATGGCAAATTGTGTTTTCTAGGTTTCTTAATTTGGGCAATCCTCTAACTAAGCCGTTTTGACTCATTTTCGAAATGAGTCTAATGTGAGTGTGACCTAATCTTCTGTGCCACAAGTTGGTTTCCTCTTGTTGTGTCAAGAGACACTTTATTGAGGGTAGGTCAATTGTATAGATGTTATTTTTCCTAAGTCCTTTAAGTCTGATTTCGGGGTTGTCGACGTTTTCAATTAAGCACCCGGAATTATCAAAGGTAACTAAGTATCCACTATCACATAATTGGCTAATACTCAATAGGTTAAAATTAAAATTTTCAACTAATAGCACTTTTTGAATGACAAAATTGGAGTTAAGTTCGATATTACCTCTTCTGATTACCTTAAGTTTACCGTCGTTGTCGAACGCAACTGACCCTAGGTTCTTCAGTTTGAGCTTAGTGAACTTCAACCTATCTCTAGTCATATGTCTGGAGCATCCACTATCTATCATCCATTGATCCAATTCCTACACATAAAGTAGTTTATTTGGATTCTTTTAATGGATTAAAAGATAGTTTGATTGAATTAAGCTCTCTATTTTTTCATTTCACCTGTACTAGGTTTTCAATAGTTATTAGGTTAGTTAATTTGAAAAATATTTTATCAGTTAAAAAGAATAATTTTAAGTTAATTAAAATTTTTGAGATTAAATTTTAAGTTAATTAATTTTTCAAAAATAATTTAAGTTAATTAATTTTAGAAAAATAATTTAAGTTAATTAATTTTAGAAAAATAATTTAAGTTAAAAAGAATAATTTTAAAGTTAATTAATTTTATAAAAATAATTTATAAGTTAAAAAGAATAATTTTATGTTAATTGAATTTTGAAAAATAATTTTAAAGTTAATTAAATTTAGAAAAATAATTTTAAAGTTAATTAATTTTAGAAAAATAATTTTAAGTTAATTAATTTTTTTTCGAAAAAATAAAATCGAATTTCGAATTTTAATTCTGATTTTGAATTTGAGTTTAAATTAATTTTAATTACGAATTTAATTTTGAATTTGAATTAATTTTAATTACGAATTTAATTTTGAATTTTTAATTATGAATTTAATTTTGAATTTGAATTAATTTTAATTATGAATTTAATTTTGAATTAATTTTAATTACGAATTTAATTTTAAATTTGAATTAATTGCGAATTTAATTTTGAATTTGGATTAATTTTAATTATGAATTTAATTTTGAATTAATTTTAATTACGAATTTAATTTTGAATTTAGATTAATTTTAATTACTATTCCTTAGTCATCTCACCCGATCTAAATTTTCAATCAGGGAATTCTATAATTTTGTGAGATGAATTAGATTCAATTTTAGGGTTTGGTTTAACTTTGTGTTAGATTCAGGTTTAGCTTTGGGTTCAACAAGTAGGCGTTCTTCGGATAAACTTCTGGGCTATGGTGAGTCACAAGGACCTCATTAAAGTAACCATGCCTTCGAGGATTTCCAAATAGTCCTACCCATTGAACTTAGTACAAAACCTTGGTCTAACTGGTTAGGATCCATAAAGGGTAGCTTCGGTCAGTTCCACTTAGCCAAATGCACCAGGTCGAAACTATATCTTCCTAGACATGCGATGACTAAGCTTCCCCAACGTACTATCATCCAATACTTCACCAGTACCGTGGATCAAGTTAAACCTAACTCATTCTAACCTTAATTACCCTGTCGGGTAGTCTACTCTTGGTTACCCTTATCGGGTGGATTAAGTTCGGAGGTGCCAGCTATTCTGGAGCTTCTTTCATTTTTGAATTTTTGTTTACTTTTGATTTGATTTTGATTTAATTTTACATTTGAATTTATCTTTTAATTTTAATGGTTTTTGTGTTTACTCCCCCTGGATCATAACCTCGATATGGTCTATTGAGGTAATGTATTTGATCTTTGGGAACCCAATATTGTCCAAGTCCAACTTGGTTGATCAGGTTGGACTTGGGGACCCATGCTTGGACCATTTTTCTATTTGTTCTTTGTATAAGTGATAAATATGACTTATATTTCCTTTTTGATTTGAATCCTAGTCCAGTTCTATTGTAGATTGCCCTTTGTGTTCCAAGAATTAGGTCAAGGTTCTTGGAACCCAAAGAGAATTGTTCTAATGTTTTCTTTAGATCCTTGACCTGAGTTTTAGGCTGGAATTCTCTTCCTTAAGTTTTTGGACTTGAGTCGAGTTTCCAGTCTGAACTGGTTCAGTCAAAGATTCGGGGTTAGCCACTTCTTTAAGGACAGCTACTTCCTTAAGAAGTGACTTAATTCTAAGATTAGACTTAGCTAATTTTCGTAACAAGTAATTGACTAGATTATTTAGTCGAGGGATACTTACAGAGGGATCGGGCCCTTCGGAAACAGATATGGATCCGTGGCTTCTTTCCGATTCTGCTTCCGACTCACTCTTTCTCTCGGACACATCGATCTGGTCTCGAGCCATCAGGGCAAGAAGGCTCGTCTGTTCGAGCTCGTCGTCGGTATCCTCTTCTGAAGATTCTTCAAAGGTTGCTTTTAGCACCTTCTTCTTCCTCTGCTTCTTTGCATCCTTCTGATTGGGGTAGTTGACCTTGATGTGCCCCTTCTGGTTGCACCCATAACAGATCACCTCAAACTTGACCTTTGAGCTGGGTTGAACCTCCTTTGATTGTACGGCTTTCTTTAGGTCTCTCTTGTTGAATCCCTTTTTCTTCTTGTAGAGCTTCTTCACAAGATTCACGAGTTCGGAGGTCAATTCGTCATCTTCATCATCTGAGTCGGGTTTGACTTCCGATTCAGGTTCAGTTCTTCGTCGTGATCTTGGTTCGCGTGTTCGACTGGTACCTGCAACCAAAGCAATACCTTTCTCGATTGGCTGTGTATTAGTTTGTTCATGCAATTCGAATTCTGAAAACAATTCATCTAGTCTAATGGAAGTTAAATCCTTGGAGACTTTGTAGGCATCTACCATCGATGCCCATAATGTGCTCCTCGGAAAAACATTAAGTGCGTACCTTATAATGTCCCTATTCTCGACTTTTTGCCCGATAGCGTGGAGTGAGTTGAGGATGTCTTGAATCCGTGCATGGAGTTGACTTGCTGTCTCTTCTTCCTGCATTTTCAGATTGTATAATTTATTGAACAAAAGATCTCTCTTGCTTACCTTGGTGTCGGAGGTGCCCTCGTGGAGTTCGATCAGCTTCTCCCAAAGCTCTTTTGCGGTGGAGAACGGTCCAACTCTGTTGAGTTCCTCCTTGGTCAGTCCGCACTGGAGGGTGCAGGTCGCTCTGGCATCAGCTTCCACCTTCTTGATTAGGGTCGGTTCCCATTTTTCACAGAGTGTCGGCTTGCCGTCTTCGTCGGTTGGCAGTTGTATTCCAGTCTTGATAATCATCCACGTGTCGAACTGTGTCTTGAGAAAGGTTTCCATTCGCCCCTTCTAATATCCGAAGTCTTCTCCGGAGAAAAGTGGGGGGCGAACGGTGCTGAAACCTTCTTGTTGGACCATTAGCGATATGTAAAAACAACGACAAAATAGAAATGTCCCAAGACTAGGTCTTGGATTAGCAGTGCGGGAAATAAAGTTAAGAAATAGCGAACTCGAGTGGTGTTGCACCAGTCTCGAGCAAAAACTGATTCGAAAAAAATAATAAGAATATAGCTATTAAGCTAATTCTAATTGACTCCGTAAAACTGAAAATACCACGAAAAATTGAGTGATTGGTGGTTGCACCAGATCAACGCGACCCCACTCTGATACCAATTATTGGATCGAAAGCGCTAGAGGGGGGGGTGAATAGCGCTCGTGGCTTTCACTTATCATTTCGGAAATCTTACGAGTAACGCAGCGGAAATAAATAAAATTAACAACCAACACACAGAAGACTCCAAGATTTACTTGGTTCGGAGCCTAGGGCGACTCCTACTTCAAGGCCCACGATCGTTGATCGCTTACTGTGGGCAACAACTATATCGCGCAAAAGTTTGTACAACTGAGAATTACAATAAGTGCAATAATTGAAGTAAACTTATACCGACGACAGAATCTTAAGATCGCGGAGCTCCGGGTCGTCAGAAACTTGTAGCAGCACTTTAGGATGTTTTTGAGGCAGCGCGTTGTAGCTTGATCGCTTGGAAGATGTTATGTTGAGCCTCTGCCTCGAACCCCCTTTTAAACAGTGCTGGAGGCGCCTCCAAGCTTGTCCGAGGTGCCTCCAGGCCGCCGAGTCGCACGCGTGGATCAGCTCTGATCTAGTCGCACCTTATCCCACTGAAGGCGCCTCCAAGCTGCTCCAAGGCGCCTCCAACGCCTGGTCCAAGGCACCTCCAGTGACCTCCGAGGCGCCTCCAACGTCTCTGGACAGCTGGCTTCGGCTAGCACCCGAGGCGCCTCCAAGCCTCATGGAGGCACCTCGGACGTTGTTCATCCGAGGTCTAAATTGCTTCTTTGTTCCTGCAAAATGTGTTAGTCCCAAACACAAACCCTGCAAAACAAAGTTAGTACAGAAACAATATGATAGATATAATTGACAGTCGTCGGACTATCCGAGTCTAACTTCGAATTTCCAACCGGAAACTCTAGGTCGACCCGACGCCTACTGTTCCCTCTACGGGGAATGCGTCCTCACCTACTCCACTCAGAAGATTTACCTGTTGCCAGTGCGATCCTCCAGATCGACTGGACTTTTGCTCAGCGTTCGAAGCTTCCGGACTTTCTGCTGGACTTCCGCTTCCCGGCTCGTCCAGTCTTTCACCTGGTTCGCGACACCAGGACTTTTCACCTAGGGTTACCCCCCTAGGACTTTTGCCTGAAGCTCTCGACCCGCCAAGACTTTCCGCATAGGGTTACCGCCCCCCTATGACCTAGGGTTACCACCCCCTAGGGTTTTCTACCTGCCTAACCGCAGCTAGGACTTTCCTGAAACACTCAATTAAGTGCATTAGATCACAAAATAACTTAACTTTGAATTCCTTTGCCATTATCAAAACAATGGTCGATCGTCGGATGCTTCCCGCACCAACAACCTTGACCTATTTGGACTTTGTGCCAGTTATCAGGTCCTCAATTTAACTGAGCTTCAGCCTGATGTTAGGTCTTTTAGATTCGTCAATTCCTGCACACTTTGTAAAGAAATTAGACAAATATAACATCAAACTTTAATCCATTTGTCATTCATGAAAACCTGAGTTTGACCATTAGTACTAACTACACCAACAGATCTTTAATATAACCCTATATTTATTGAAAATATTTCAGTTACTCCGCCTGAAGTTTTTACTCTGTTATTACATCCTCATACATATTCTTAATTAGTTCAATATATGTTATACTAATATCTCTCATTTCTAAAATTCTCTATATAATTTCTTTTGGGACTCTATCATAAGCCTTTTCTAAGACAATGAATATCATCTGTAGATCTTATTTTTACTCTCAATATTTTTCAATTAATTATCTAAGAAGATGTATAATTTCTATTGTCGACCTTCCAAGCATGAACTCAAATTAATTTTCGGTCGTCATGATCTCCTTTGTTAATCTTTTTTTTATTACTTTTTTTTCAAAGTTTCATGGTATAACTCATTAGTTTAATACCCCTATAATTTGTACAATTTTATATGTATCCCTTGTTCTGATATAAGGAAATTAAAGTTCTTATCCTCCATTGATTGACCTACTTAAATTACTTAAGTTAAGTTGGTCACTTAAACATTTATTAAAAAGTTGATAAAAATATATCTTCCACTGTTTTTTATTTATCCATCGTTTACTAGTACCCTATTACATTCATCTTTAATATATTTTATTTGGATAAAATTTTTTACCTTCTTATTTCTCACTTTTGTTATTTTATAAATATGTCTTTCCTTTATTTTAATCTAATTTTTAATATAATGGTTCAAAAGTTTCATTCTTTACTTCATTCATTACTTTTTTAGCTATTCTATATTTTTTAAAGTTTTTCTCGTTCTTACAAATATATAATTTCTTATAAACTATTCGTTTATCTTTATTTTTTTTCTTGTACTTTCTCATTTCACCATTAAAATTCTTTATTTAGTGGTACATGTGCTTTTAACTCACTGAGTATACTTTTAGATACTATTTTTAACTTTGATATTATATTATCCTATATCATATTAGAATCATCGTATATTTTACCTATTGTTTATACTCCTATTTTCTTAAAATATATTTTATTTTATATTTTTAACTTTATTGTTTAATTTTTAGAGTCATATTTATATATTTTTAATTTTATTAACATTATATTTAATATTAGATCAACTGTCTACTTAAAAAAAAATATTCATTAATGGATTAAATTGAGACTCGATTCTAGTATAAAAAATTGAGGAGTATTCCGTCGTGTTGCGCAGGGAGGTAAAATATTTATTGGCTGGGAGTATTCCATCGTGTTGCGCAGAGATCCTCTGGTCCACATGGAGGTAAAATATTTATTGGCTGGGAGTATTCTGTCGTGTTACACATGGATCCTCTGGTCCAAGATCCTTGGATCAGTCGTGATCCCCTGTTCATTCATTGGCTGGAGAACTGGATCCTATCTGTTTAACAGATGAGATTCAGTCCATTTAGAAAAAGAATAGACAAGGCCTCTTCTGGTCTAGAAAATTCTGGATCAGAGGATCTGGCCTCCTTTGTGCACAGGGATCCTCTGGTCTAGGATCCTTTGATCAGTCCTGGTCCTCTGCTCATTCATTGGTTGGATAAATTGGATCCCACCTGTTTAACAGATGGGGTCCAGTCCATGCAACCAATGAATGGATAGGGCCTCTTCTGGTCCAGAAAATCCTAGACCAGAGGATCTGGCCTGCTTTGTACACAGGGATCCTCTGGTTCAGGATCCTTGGATCAGTCCTGGTCCCTGCTCATTCATTGGCTGGATGAACTGGATCCCACCTGTTTAACAGATGGGGTGTAACGCCCGAAAATTCTCAAAACTATATTAGAAATATTGTATGATTTTTCTGGAATTTTAGATATTTTTCCGGAATTTTTAGAGTAGCGGAAGTAGCAAAAATAAATATAAGCGTAAAACGGCCTTCGCGGGAATTGAACCCATGACCTCTAGCCGAGCCAAGACTTAAGTGAATCCGGCTAGCCAGGAGCCCCAGCAGGGGTGTGCTGAAAGAAGAGGGAATCAATAATATTTATATTAGAGTTGGGCCGAAATACCCACTTAAAATAAATAGAAAACTTGAGTGGGTTTGGTTTATTTCTTTGGTTCGGGAATTCTCCACCGAGACCTCACCTTACACGCCGCCCCTCTCCTTCTCCTTCTTCCTCTCGGCGCCAACCCTAGGGTTCTCTCCCTAGGGCCCTAAGAGCACCTTCCGGCAGCGATTCCAGCACAAGAACGTTCCCCTCCGCGAGAAGAACGCGTTGGAGCGAGGAGATTGTCGAAAGGATCGTCTCCACCGGAATTCTAGCGAATAGAGTTGTAAGAAAATTAGCGTACGAGGTAAGAAACCCCTCACCTGCAGTATAAGTAGCTTCCGTGTGAATTACATGTTTTAGTTTAGTAATATGTAGACTTTCGGCACAAGGATGCGAATTAGTGCATACTAAGTGTTCGATTAAATTATTTAGCACAGAAAAATATAACTTAGGCATTTTAATAGCTCAGTAAATGCAATAGAAGCATTTAAATAGTTTAGTTAGCCTTGCCACAGCATATATGGGACTACGGTCCAATGGGTGGGCACCCACAGTCGCCTCTAGGTTCAGATAACCTAGTAGAAGCAAGGTAAATTAATTAGCTATGATTCAGTATTTTATTTTCAGTAGTGACACTGTACAAGATTAGATATCCATTGGGCTGGGCTCCCATAGTCGGTCCCTAGGTTTAGATAACCTAGTAAACCTTGCTAAATTCGGGATTTGCAACCCCGGGTTTAGTTGAGGATGCGCGCATAGCATATACAGTTGTCGGGCCCATTAGCAGTATGATTATGTATTTTAATCTATTATATTATAGTTTTTCAAAACTCACAAAGATCAGTTATGTTAGTTGAGTTTGAATTCAGTTCCAGACTAGTTTAATTCATGTTCAGCTCAGTTTTCCTTGTTGTTACACATGATAGTTATGGTTAGCTTTGTATGCCATGCTTTGGTGTTCATGTTCAGCTTTTATTACACATGTTTAGATGATAGTATGTCATGACTAGCTTTGATTTCTATGTATGATAACATGCCATGTTTCAGTCTAATCAGTGCACTTTCAAACAGCATGTTTTAAAAGCATATTGCATCGAATGCATGTTTTAGTGAGGTAGATGGTTTCTTACTAAGCGAAAGCTTATAGATACTTTCTTTTCCTTATACTGTAGATAAAGGTAAAGGAAAGATGGACTAGCGGAGGCTGGAGGACAATGCTACGAGGATGTGTGTGGGCAGGAACTTGGAATAAAAGATCTTAGGGATCTAACAAGCTTTATTTATGTATTAGAACTTTCAACAAAATTAATTAATGGTTAGAACCTTATTATTCTACACATAGTACATTTGCATGCCATGAATTAGTGAATCATACGTGATATCATGTTTAAAATGTTAGCTAATACATGTTAAAAATGTTTCTAGCTGTTATAGACTTGATGTGTATGAGTTGGGCACGAAATAGTCGAAATCGGAGTTCGATTTGAAATCGAAACCCGGATCGATCGAGTTGTGCCTTTGGATCGGTCGGTGACCGATCCATCATGCAGAGAGTTAGCGTGAAATGAAGCTCACCGATCGGTCACCGATCGATGAGCCATCGATCTGGCCCGATCGATGTACTCTGGATCGATCGGTGACCGATCCAGAGCATCTGAAGCAAGATAGCTTGTGGATCGGTCGACCAACCGATCGAGTTTTCTGGTTCGATCGTCGGATCGATCACTGGATCGATCCGACAGCTCAATCGATTCATGGATCGATTGAAATGCCTGATTACAGCTAGCAGGACATCCGAGAGGCATAGATTATCTTCCCTAGCATGTGTACAACTCCTAGGTACACATAGAATATTAAGTTCAGATTTTACAGTAATCAGTTTAGTAAAATTTTAATCAATCCAGATTTCCGCAATAGTAATTTAGCACGGCATAATGTAGCGATCGGCCTCACAGCCTAGTCAGTAGAAGGCGGGTCGTTACATGGGGTCTAGTCCATTCAACCAATGAATGGACAGAGCCTCTTCTGGTCCATAGGATCTGACCTCCTTTGTGCACATGGATCCTCTGGTCTAGGATCCTTGGATCAGTCCTGATCCCTTGCTTATTCATTGGCTGGATGAACTGGATCCAACCTGTTTAACAGATGAGGTCCAGTGAGGCAGGATCTCCTGGACCACTTTTTGTAGTCCAGGAGATGTGCCACTCCCATTTGCGGTCGGATCACGACCGTGATCCGGTCGTAAATGGTTGTGATCCCTTCCTGGGTTTATCGTCCCCACCAGGTTATAGTTTTTGTTCGGAGCGAGCGGTCGGAGGCCGCCCAAAGGACACCCTCACTTGGCGTCCAGTAATCTGACTATCCACCACAGGAGGTCTTCGGGCGGCCTCCGACCACCCGCTCCGAATAAAAATTATAATCTAGTGGGGACGGTAAAACCTAGAAGGGATTGTAATCATTTGTGACTGCATCATGATCATGATCTGACCATAAATAGAAATAACACATCTCCTGAATTATAAAAAATGATCCAAAAAATTTATGTTGTAATTGAGTCTATTCAATCAATGAATAAACATGATCTATTATGATCCAGAAAATTCTAGACCAGAATCTGGCCTCGTTGTAATTTTTTCTGTTAATTATCTATGCATACGCAATCGTGACAAAGGACAAAATCCCCGCCGTGGTCGACACACCGGGCACACCTTCAAACATACCGTCAGACGAGCCCAATAACCATTGGTGGGTGGAAGCGATAGAGGAATGACACTATCGTCGTTCCAATTTGAGCACGTGGTGCTAAAAATAAGAGAGAGAAAGAGAAGGATGCGAGGCTGGCGTTCCAGTTCGGTTTGTGTCCTTCGCTGGTCTCTCTGGCATTGAATTCCGTCTCTTTCGGTCCTCGCTTTTTAGGGGTGGCGACGCCGCCTCGTTCCGTCTCCTTCCATCACGCGCCGTTGCTGTACCCATCCCGCTACTCGCTTTGCCATTCGGATAGAATCTCACGGCCAGAGGCCCACGCGATGCATCCCTCGCGCCTCGCCCCAACCTCAGGGTGTATAATTGCGATGGTTATTCGCCTGGAGCAAATGGGAGGATGAGGAAGAGATGACGACGTTGTTGTAGTGTGGCTATAAGTCTTGTGCTTTTTTTTCCTGTTTGATTTGTATTCGATTGGTGATGGGCGGCGGGGTGGTGGCGCTGTTGTGGGTATCGGTTGCACTCTGCTCCGCGTCTGACTTCCCGAAAAACGTCATCTTTGGCGGTGCGTGTATGGATGGTTGTGGCCATGGGTTTGGAGGTGGCGGTAATAGGAGCATCGGCGGAAAGGGAGGTTGGAGGGAAGAGGGGAAGGGGGATTGGAAGGCCGAGATTTTGGGTATGGCTCGACGTCTGGAGACGGTGGAGTGGATGACGACAGTGAGGCGAAGGATTCACCAGCACCCGGAGCTAGCCTATGAGGAGGTCGAGACGAACCGGCTCATCCGATCGGAGCTCGATGCCATGGGGGTGGATTACCGGTTTCCGTTCGCTGGGACTGGCGTAGTAGCGAGCATCGGCACTGGTGGGCCACCATTCGTTGCCCTTCGTGCGGATATGGATGCTTTGCCCATTCAGGTTGAAGAGGCTTCCCCTATCCGATGAATTGCTCAAGTCAAAAGAATGAAATTTCTGACTTAAAAATTCAAAATTATCCCTGTGCTTCAGGTCTTAGGAAATCGTTAATATCATAGATAGACATTCGTCTAACCTTTAGTCTGGTTTAGAAGATGCAGAGCCAAACATGCTTTTCAGCTGGAGATATTGGGATGTCACTAGGATGGTGTTTGTCTAAATGTTTCCGATGCCTATTTCTCGGTTGTGTATTTTCAATTTCCATGGTCCCCTTTTGTTGCTCTGATTGTATATTTCAGTCAACCAAGAGTCCTTTTCCTTTTTATTTTCCAAAGAAAACCTTGGTTTTTCTGATGCAAGGAGACTTAGAAAGGACCATTGAGTTCTGATGTAGACAGTGCATTCCTAACTAGTCGAACCTTCTACAAATGCAATCTTACAGACACATATATGATGTACAATATTGGTTAGAGTTTTTTCTGTAACAGCAACAGCCAAAGCTAAATTGGAAATGTAGCCTTTAGTTGGACAGTGTTGTTTGTCATTTACTTAACGGATAGTTTGGAGAAAGTTTAATGCATTTGTTGTACTTGAGTATCATGGAGACAGAAGGACATAATGCGGAGTAGAATTTTAAATGACATGCAAAAGCATTTAATCGGTATGTCGTTTCTTGATATATTTGTATGATTTGGAGGACTTGTCTATTCTATGTTCTCACTTTCTTTCTTTCTTATTATTGCTATTATTTTTTGCATTGATACTTGTACTTTACAAGCACAACTATTAAAATTTCAAATTGATTCTCTTGTCTTTTATCCATATGTTTCAATCCAGGAAGCTGTTGAATGGAAGTACAGAAGCAAGGTCCCTGGTAAAATGCATGCCTGTGGGCATGACGCACATGTAGCTATGCTCTTAGGTGCTGCCAAGATATTAAAGACCCGTGAACGTCGTTTAAAGGTTTTTCCTATACTTGCATCTTCACTGATATGTATGAGACCTATAATGGTTGAAATTACTGGACCTAATGATTTTACTTACTGAAGGGGAGCCTTGGCGCAACGGTAAAGTTGTTGCCATGTGACCAAAAGGTCACAGGTTCGAATCCTGGAAACATCCTCTTGTAAAAAGCAGGGTAAGGCTGCGTACAATGGATCCTTCCCCGGGACCCCACATGGCGGGAGCTTCGTGCACCGGGCTGCCCTTACTTTGCCCTGGCTTATTTTCTCATAGGATTATCATCCAAACTTTGTATCCTTATCTACATAACATTTAGACTCCATGCTTGAAACATAGTTGAATTTGATGTGCAACACATTCTCTGGGCTTAACTATTACTGAAGGATAAACCATTTGAGGGCCATTCTGCAAACGGCGTTCAAATCTTTGCCTGAAAAGTTCTTTTTTTCTTGGAAGTATTGCTGCTCTTCTCAAGTTATTTTATCCTTTTTAGTCAATATGATTGAAACAAATTATGACAGCTAATGACACTTTCACCGTATCATAACTTTTAGTCAATTATTTCTTTGTTTTTCTTAGGTTAATGCGATTATAATGAGTATTTACTGTTGATTTGCTTAGTCTTTTTATCATTACTGAAGTGGATCATATAATATAGCTAAATTCTGCAACAGAATACTCAGTTGAAGAAATCAGGAAATCCGAGAACATGAAATCATGCAAGACCAAGGCATTATTGAAGAATTAAGATGATTTCAGATTTTTTTCTGTTCTCTAGTCTGCCGTCTTATCATTTTTTTGGGGTTCATACGCACTTGAAAAATAATAAGGAAGATTCCATTGTTGGTCAATCTATGTTCTACTTTTATGGTTTTCAGAGAGAACTGCTGAAGTAGAATTGCAAAATTTAGACCCAGTCTATGAGTTAATCTCTAGCAATTAATTGACTAATTTACTGACTATAACTTCAAAATCTGGAATTCTGATACTACTTTTTGGAACTGAGATTATTTCACTGTGGCAAGGTTTGAGTTGTATCTTTGTGTCAGTGTTTAGGTCTTTGAGTAGAATACCGTCATACTACATCAATGTGTTGACACAATTACAATACTTCTTCACTTTCAAATACAAGTTTATATCAATTAAGAAATTATTTCCATTAATATCTGAGAATAATATTCCAATATTATTACAAGAATCTTCACCACCTTACTTATACCAAGAGGAGGGTCGTGCATCAAATGAGACCTTGGTTCCTTAGCATCCTTGTGAGAGCAACTCCATAAATAATCCTCCTATATGATATGTAGTACTATGTTCTACATGTGTCTATTAATATGGTTCGATAATCATGAGCTTCATTTGGTTTGCTACCCTTATATCAAGCTCATTGATACTGACTCTTAATAGGTCTAGTAATTTGATCATAATCTTGGGTTGTATGAGTACAACCTTGCTTACATGTCTAGAATTTAGATAATGAAGTCTGGGAGGATAAGTTTCACTACCGCTTTGTGCTTCTCCACTATCATTGCCTCCATTAGTAGTTGTACTATTGTAGATGTCGTCACCATGATTTCAAACTTCTTATTGGATGACAATATGAGAAGGTGACGATGTTTCGAAAAGGTGATGATGTTTTGTCATCCACCGAGCTCTTGCTCTTCGATTACATTGAATCATTTGTGACCAATTATCAATTTGCCCTTTCTCTTGTTAGCTAGTTCTTATAGAATAGATTTGATGGATTTTCTTCTCTTTATTAGGGACTGCAGAATCTTTTCCTTTACACTTGCTTATGACCTTTAGTTATATTTAGGGTTGAAATATTTGAGAACGTACTTGTTGAGATTCAGATAATAGAAATTCTTAGTCAATAGTTGCTTTATCACCCCTCTCCAACATCTCGTCTACTTTGCACTTCTTTAATCTTTTAGGGCAAGGAGTTGAGTTGGTTCTGGTAGATCTCCTACTTTATCAAATAAATGGATTTTCAATCGCAGCAATGCTCCACTAATCAATCACTGGATCACTGTCATTTTGAATGAAATTAATATCAAAGTAACATAGATTATAATAAACATAGACCATCATTGGAATTTTTATTATGACTTTTAATTAAACATATATTATAGTAAATATAAATTATCTTTTCTAAGTATCAATAAGATTTGCAATTTTAAGTGTGTTAGAAATTGGACTAGTTTCTTTCACAGTTGCAAGATATATCATGCCACTTACAAAAGAATCTATCTTGCAATCTTTTTTAGATTTGGGTTGGACTAATATATTGTAACCACCATTAAGTTGTAAAAGAAATAAGTGAACAAATTTAAAATAGTCATTTATATGAGTAGATCATTAGTATTAATAAATTATTCTATATTTATGAAGATCTAATTTATATCTGACACTGTAAAAGGATTACCTCTCTCGAAATAATTTACTCTCATTAAATGCCTTAGTTTTTTTTTTTCTAGTTGATTTTAGTTTGGGTATTAAACTTATTAGGGCTTATAGGAAATCATCATTTATGGCTAGGATATATTAATTTAGATAGGTTGGATTAAGATAAATAGTCAAACATATATTATTATCAGCAATCGATGATAAATTTTCTATTATTGAAACAATTATGTACCTACCAAAGAAATATGATTTTCCATTTGGTTGTCCCATCTAACAATGATTATATCAATATAATGTTAAAACTTAGTGGGCAATTGTCAGGGCTTCTTGATTTCTTTTGTTGTTTTGTGAATTAAATGGTAGATGTTGCCCATTTGTAGCTTTTTCTCCATTCCAACTTTGCACAAAACATACACAAAGGCTCTATGTAATGTAATTAAAAAAATTCAGCAGATATAATTAATTTTTTGTGCTTCAGCACCTCAGTGATGGTAAATTATTGACGTCTTTCCAATCCTCACAAGTAAACATGACATTCAATCCAACCCTTTTTTGGACAATAACTCTACCAAGTGAAAGTGAGTTGTAAACCTAATGCTCTTGGTCATACTCTCTCCGTTAACAAATTTTCTCATTAATGCATGAACTTAAATACTTAATGATACTTATAAAGATTTTATTAGGTAGCATTTGATTAGGTAGAATTTTTAAGTGAGTTGCAAAACTAATTAGCTACTTCAGGTATAATTTGATTGAAGTGGGAAAATTTTATCTAATGAATTTCTTTTTCATCTTTGCGTCGGCATCATCAATCTTAATCTGCATTTTAGCATTGTCTATAAAGGCCATTAGATCAATATCAAAATATCTAATCCATACCTTCATCCTATGAAAAGTAAGAAACGATCAATGTCACCTCGTGATGAGGGAACACAAGCACATGAAATTTTTCTTATGTTGGTGTGCAATGTTTAAACCATTTCCTTAACACCAGTTGAGTCAGTTTCACTAGCACTAGTTATTACACAAGCATGTTGTATTTGTTGCTCATAGTTACATTCAACTTGAGAGGCACGAAGTGCCCTAGAAATTCTAGCCTATCTACAATATCATTGTAATTGCAATATGACAAGTTCATTGTAGATGACTTCTTCAGAAGCTCATTTATCAAACTCTCTATATTGTTGTTGTTTGTATTCTTTACATTTTTTTTTTGAAATTAAGTTCCTTCTTGATTGTGCGATATATTTCTTGACTCATGATCACCAAATCAACAAGCCAACAACCTCCTCATTGAATTCCACAGCTAACTACTGAGAGCTTTCTACTTTAACCAACTTGAAGCTACTTCAATTAACCTTCATATGTTTTCTCCTCTTAGTTAGAATTATTTCTCTTGATCTCCTCTTCCATCTTCCCATGATTGGCAAAGTTCCTCTTCCGACTTCATGGGTTGAATCCAGGCCAATTTTAGTTTCTGTTCTATGTCGATCAAGACAAAATCCATACCCTACTTCTACATAACATGGGTGGCACTATTCTGGGTGGCATAGTGGTTTAACCCTATGTCACCTTGTGCCATGTGCTGTGCTTTGTTGAAAAGATACACTTTTGCATTGTCAAAGATGACCAATAAATTTTATAATTAGAGATATTGAACCAATTCAAGTTGAAGGAATAAAGGGAGCGGGAGTTCAAAGAAATTCTACTTAACATAATTAAAGATGAATTAAAAACCAACATATTAATTTGAATTGCATAATATTGGCAATATTTTTTTTACAGCAGATTAAGCTCCACAAATCTGACTTTTATCTAAACTGGAGGTGTGTTCCATGTAAAAGACATCTAATTTCCCAACTATAAGTCTTGAATAAGTTCACCAAAAAAAAATACTCTAGAATAAATTTTATATAAACAACCATAATTATTATTATAATGAAAAAATAAAGAGAGAATTGTTTGTGAAGTATGTCAAAGTTTCATATTTGAGAATTTGGTTTTATTACTATGATATTTAAGTTATATATCTTTGTATTTTTCTATTATATTAATAATAGAGGGAAAGCTAAAAATGGTCAATGTTGGTGACAAACTTAGATTAAAAAGGTTGAAAGTTGTATTAGGTCTAGACATTCAAAATCAACATTTCTCTAAACCTATGAACATAAGTAACCCTATTTTTGTGAGGCTAGGTCATCAGCTGTAAGTAAGAAGTCCTTTCACTACTCAAGTACCTTGGTGTGCAAAGCCAGGGTGTAAATGAACCAAGTCGCGAGCTATTCGAATCTCGATTTGATAAAAGTTTAGCTTATTTAATGAGGCTCATTAAGATAAACAACCAAGCTCAAGTTTCACAATACTCGGCTCGTTAGCTCGTGAACGTGTTCGTTAGTTCATGAATCAACTTTTAAATGAAAAAATAATAGTTTGATATTGAATTTATAGATTTTACATTATATTTATGAAAAATATAGACAAATATATTAAATTTATTTATTAGAATAAAATTATAAATTTTAATAAGAATATTATAATTTTCTCTAAATATATAATTTAGTTGTTAATGAATATTTAAATTTATAATTTATATTTATTAAACTCGTTTAGGCTCGATAAAAGCTCGAATAAGCTAATGAGCCATGAATATATTCGTTAAATAAAACTCGAACTCGGCTCGATTATAAACGAGCCAAACTCAAACATTCAAGAGTTCAGTTCGACTCAGTTCGATTACACCCCTATGCAAATGTGCACTTAGGAGGCCACCCTAAAGAAACCCTGCGCATCAGCTTCCCTGCATAGGGCTCAATGGAGGGATAAAATTAATGTAACATACCCGATTGATTTGATTCTAAATAGTTAGGGCAAGCACTATGTAGTGAAGAGGATGATCGAGGGCAAGTGCTTTTACTACCTTTAGTTATTTCTTTGTGATATGCGTGTCAAGAGAATAATATAATTGGTTACCAGGATTATATTGAAGTTTAGCATTCCCAACCTTTCATTATTGGTGTCCTTGTGTCCTTAATCACTTTTATCAACACATCATCATGAAGTATTGATTGTAGCTATTCACATATGCGTAACTGCTTCGGTCGGGTTAATGACCCACTTCACCTTCCTAATCAGGGATCATTCTTCTAAACTGGGGATTCGTCAGTAATACATTACTCCTCTTATAAGGCCTTTGCTCATCTTTGTTCCTTTTGATTTGTCTGTATTTCAAAATGTAGATAATCAACATAGAGAACATTTTGGATTTTCAGTTCTGATTTGGACAATCTTATTTTTAGTCTTTTCATAAATTACATCTTGATAACAATTGTGAGTATACTAAGCTGGAGGCTCGTGATTATGCCATAGGTTTTGGTACATCAACCTAATTGTTGTGGGTTTGAACTGATCAGATGTCTGATTTCTCATGTCAGAATGATGCCATTGCAAAGTACATTTGGTTAAGAGTGGAATCTTATTTATTACATTTTTTGTTCCTTCACCGCTTTGATCCTCGAAAATCACTATTGGAATAACAGTCAAATGTGAGCTGATATCTCTCCATTGATTCTGTTTCCATGGATGCAGGGAACTGTTAAGTTGCTTTTTCAGCCTGCAGAAGAAGCTGGAATTGGTGCGAAGAGAATGATTGAGGATGGTGCTTTGGAAGATGTTGAGGCTATCTTTGCTACTCATGTTTCTCATGAGCGTGCTACTTCTGTTATTGGCTCCAGGACGGGACCTTTACTTGCTGGATGTGGTTTCTTCAAAGCACTGATAAAGGGCAGAGAAGGGCATGCTGGAAATCCACACCACTCAGTCGATCCCATATTGGCTGCCTCAGCTACAGTGATAAGCTTACAGAATATTGTCTCTCGTGAAGCCAACCCTCTAGATTCACAGGTTAAACCACTTTTTCCTGTAATTCATATAATTAATAACGTGATTCATGATCCAAAAGAATATTGTTTGCAGAAAATTTTGATATAAAGACCTAACTACTTTTTCTGCTGTTCTTTTGTTTAATTATTATTATGCTTAAAATCAATTGTGCTTTTAGTTCAAAGCAATCTTTTATGAATCTGAAGCAATAATTTATCTTTCTTTTTCGAGACACGAAGCCAATGTTAATATGGTTTGGCGAGAAAACTATAATAAATTATTTGGCAGTGTTTTATGTAGGTGCAGTGTTAGTTCCCCATTCTTGTAAGTGAACATGTATTTGACCTGTGATAGTTTGCAGCATTCCTCATTCAGTGAAACGTCAATCATCTGAAGATGAACCGCCATTGAATTTAACCAGCTAATGAAACTTTTGATCCATTCATTGCTGCTTCAGTTTTATTTTTCTCAATGCTGTTCAGCCTCTGATTCGTTTCAGGTAGTCTCAGTGGCCTCGTTTAATAGTGGCAACAATCTTGACCTGATTCCTGATTCTGCAACCCTCGGTGGAACCTTTAGGGCTTTCTCTAATACAAGCTTTTATCAGCTTCGGCACAGGATAGAACAGGTTACAGTGAACAGACTGGACATCTCTGTCGATAATAAAATTTCGTTTTTTTTTTTTTCAAATTTTGCATTTTAAGTATTCATCTAAAGGTACTTCTGTACAGGTAATTCTGGAGCAGTCGAATGTCTATAGGTGCACAGCTTCTGTGGACTTCTTCGAGAAAGAGAGATTTTACCCACCTACAGTCAATGATCACTCCATGTACGAGCATGTGAAGAACACAGCCATCCATTTGTTGGGTTCCCAAAATTTCATGGTGGTTCCACCAATGATGGGCGCAGAAGACTTCTCGTTCTACTCCGAAGTGATTCCATCAGCCTTCTTTTACATTGGCGTTAGGAATGAGACGTTGGGGTCCATCCATACCGGTCATTCTCCGTATTTTATGATCGACGAAGATGTTCTTCCAACTGGGGCTGCCGTACACGCTGCAATTGCTGAGAGGTACCTTTCTGAGCATGGCTAGGATTTGTTAGGCTGGGAGGGTGGAAAGTGTTCTACGTCGCTGTCGCGGTGGTGCTGTGTAAGTTAACTATGTTCATGAAATTATCAACCTCATTCAAATGTTCTTAATTGTCTGCCATCTCAACTTGTTTGTAGTTTCTCCTTGGCATCGAGCTGCAACCTAGACTGTAGCACGTCTAAAGATCCGGAGTGTGTGTGATTATTGCGAAGATTGTGTGCTTGTGGTTGCTGCTGTGATCTCCCACAAAAGGGATGTTACAGGAGGGAGTTTTAGGAATTCAAACACTAGGAGAGGTCTCAAAGTTGAAGGAAAACGAAGAGAAAAATCTATAGTACAACTCGTCAATGCCGTTTTGGATCGCATGTCTATAGTGAATTATTCGACAAACAAATTTAGGCAATGAGTATCGGAGAAGCCTATCGGTAAATGAAGGATTTATAATAACTCTTCAATTATTGATATCTCAACAGTTTGTCTATTGTTATTGTTAGAAGGATTCCTACTTAAGAAATCTAACATAAGATTTTTGCTGAGTTTCTGGTACATTTATGAAAGGGAAAGGATTGCCCTAGTCCCCGTTTATGAAAATCTAGTATTGTACTTGAGATATTTGTCTTCGGATGAATATGCTATGCTATCCTACTTGGTAACATTACGATTATAGATAATCAAGAATCATGCCGGCAACCGGTGTTCAACTATGCATATGTTCATTTATTTTTAATATGAAAACATAGTTAAGGTTAGGGTTAAGCATTCAGTTAAAATTGAATCTACCAAATCAAACTAATTAAATAAATCAAATCACTCGAAGGTTATCATTAAAATTGAGTAAATTGAATTGATATAAAATCGATTAATTCGATCATCGGAATTCAATTTTTTTTTTTAAAAAAAAATCAATAATACCTTATGGAAGTCAATTGTTGTTCTGTCAGCCGTCACTGTTATGTATCCTTTTGATTAATTTAGTAAATTCTTACTATACTTAATTTGTAAACATCATCCATTAAGCCACTTGACTATATGTTTTTTTAAACTGTCATAAATCTGGATCAACAATCAATTGAGCATAACATATGGTAGTAAAAGATTGTTATGTATCCTTTTGATTAATTTATTAAATTTTTACTGTACTTAATTTCTAAACATCATCCATTACGCCACTTGACTATATGTTTTTTTTTGAACTATCATAAATCTGGATCAACAATCAATTGAGCATAACATATTGCAAGTAAAAGATGATTTATTTATCTCAATATCTCCGTCAATTCATTCTCAGACTTATACGGAAAAGATACATCATGATGGAGCATAACCCACAAATTGTTTGTTAGAAGTTTAATTTTTTTAAAAAAATATATAAAATCTAGTATAGTACAATCAGTTTGATTGAACTCTGAATTTTAGATAAAATTGAAGAAATTAAAATAATTGAGAATTTTTTAAAGAAATTATGAATTAATCGAATTGAAATTTTAAATTAAATCAATTCGGTTCGTTATTTCGGTTTAGCCGAGACTTTACTCACCCCAACCCTTAATGATGACAAGTTAAATAAAAATGTCAAATTCAGTGTCGATAAGTTGAAGACCTGTAAGCAATTATGAATTATATATACTAACTGAAATTAACTATAGTTTTGGAATCAACCTTTTATGAGTATTTAGAGGTTAAGAAAAATACAAAGTAAGCAAAGAGAAACAAAATATCATTACATTTTTATTTAAAATATTTAATTTTAATATATAATAAATTATTATTTTATTTAATTTATTTAACACTAATTAAAATCACCAATCATTTTTCTTGTTCACCATCTTTTATCACAATTTAACATATTTTTAACTTTTATATTTTAGTCATAATACATAAATCTAGCGCCCACGTCTATCACTGATAAATTCTCGATAAAAATGAATCACTAGAGTCAATTCGCAAAGTGTAGACATTAAATCCTAAAATAAACCATCGAACAACCTAGATGATTAGGTACTCTAGTAAAAGGGTCAAAATAATAAATTATTCCAATAATAGAATTATATATATATATATATAATCAAAATTGATCATATAAAAATTTAAATCCACTTAATAGTTTTGGATAAAATTGCTACATAACTAGGTAAGGTAAGATTATTACCAGGTTAATTTCGAGACCAAATTATCACCTAAAAAATTGTCAAGCACCTCTGATATGCTTCCAAGATAAGTCATCTCTTGGTAAACACATTCTCAATTTCCTAAGTATGTGAAAATCGAGTGTTAACTTCGAGGAATTAATTTATAATTTTTTAATAGACGATTAATTTAAGAATGATAATTTGATCGGATGTCCGTGGTAAGGACTTTTCGATATAACTGATAAAAATTTTCTATGGAATCAAGTTTATCATCTTATAATTAATTGACTTAAACTGGATACTGATGCAAATTAAAAACATAAAAGATAACTCATATCTTGAAATGTCTTAATCTTCTTCGAATTGATTTTAATCCCTCCTTCATCACTATGTAATTAAGAAACTTTCCGCCTTGGACTTTCAACACACTTGCTGAGTTCAACTTTATGTTGTACTTCTTAGCCATCTCAAAGTCTCCTCCAAGAGTATAAGATAAGGTTGGTTGCTCGAGCCAATATGATTAGAATATCATCCGTATGTATTTTAATATTTCAACCAATTTTTAACTAAAAATCTTATCCATAAACCTTTAATTGATTTCAACCCAATTAAAGATCTTATGTTTTTCAACCAAAGGCAAGACAAAATAACAAAAGATTTTAGGACATTTTCAATAGTTAAATCTTTCAATGATTTTTTTTAGTTTCCAATATATCACATCATAAGTATAAAAACCTCTTATTCTCTCTATAATTAAAAAATCTCCAACAACTTTTTTTTTAACTCTTACATTACAAATCATATATATTTATTTATTATTTTTTATTTAATACTTGATGCGGTGATAAAGAGATGTCTACTAAGTGCGGGTCAAAGGACGAAGATAACAGCCGACGTGGAGGTCAAAGTCAAGGAGGTCAACACTAGAGAACCAACGACCTCACCAAATGGGGGGTCGAGCGAAGCTCTCCTATAGTGGCCTATCGGGCATGAACCGCCCGACCGACAAAGGGCTACTCCAAACAGAATGCTGGTACATCCAAGATCATCAGACACTCATCACGGAACGGAGGAACGTTGGGACGACCAAAGAGTTACTCCGGTCAGGCGGAAACAAGCTATTGAGCCGAGTCACCACAGGGAAGAGTAACCGAGTCCGACCGAGAGGAGGAGGAGTTCCTAGCCAAGTGGTTATCCCACTCGGCCGAGTAGAGGGATTAGGGATGGCAATGGGACGGGGCGAGAGTGGGTTTGTCATTCCCATCCCCGCCCCGTTCTCATTTTTTCGAGTTCGGAGATTCCCTAGTAGACGGATTAATCTTTAAATCAAATAGTGATAGTAGTTCTTGTGATAGGATTTATTGAGATTTATGCACATATATTTGAGGTTTTACAGCATCCACATTAGTTTTTTTATCACTATATCTAAAATTTAGGATAAATAACTTACTTTATTAAATTTAAATAATCACTTTTAATTACACACTATATCAACTACCCTAAAATTTCCATCTTCCTTAATTTTTTATTATTTCCTTCTGTATCTTCTATTTTTTATTATTATATTTATTGAACGAGGGGAAGAAGAGAGATTGAAAAGAATAAGTAGAAGGAGAGAGATTAAGAAAAATATTATTTTATTTTTAGGGTAGATATCTTATTCCTTAAGAGTATCCACATCAACTACCCTATCTAAAAATTTTACCCTAAAGTTTAGATAGGATAGTTAAAAAAACCTTTGCATCAGCTACCCTATTTATTTCATAAATTTAGATTTGATAAATAGTGATTCTCTAAATTTAGGAAATGAAATCTCTATTCTAAAAATAAAATAATAATTTTTTTAATCTCTCCTTCCACTCAATCTTTTTAATATCTCTCCTTCCACTCATTCAATAAATATAATAATAAAGAAATAGAAGAAAGTAAAGAAAATAATAAAAAATGTAATGATGATGAAAATTTTAGGATAGTTGATGTAGTGTGTAGTGAAAAATGATTGTCTACATTTAATAAAGTGAATCATTTATCCTAAATTTTAGATGTAGTAATAGGGAAACCAATATGGATGTTCAAATTTAGAGAATCATTATTCATCCCATCTAAATTTAGAGTATGGATAGAGTAGCTGATATAAAAAAATTTTAGCAACCCTATCCAAAATTTAAAATAAAATTTTTGGATAAAATAACTGATATGGATACTCTTAGACACCAAATTAATATTAGAAATTGATAAATTTTATTGGCTAAAATCTGTCAACTGGATAATAAATTATAATACATGTCATCTTAAATTATAATTAATTATCAATATAAACAAAAATAATTTCATTTAAATATTTTTAATAATAATTTAAAAAAAATATTCTAATAAGTAAGATTTTAGTCATTTAATATTATCTACTGAAAATTTAGGTCAGGAATTAAGCTGATTTAACTTCCAATAGCTTCTTTATTCCGACTACTCCTACTCAAATTACATTAGAGTATCTCCAATGAAAAATATTTGGAGGGGATATTTCTCCAAATATCTCCCATTGTGAGAAATATTTGAGGGATGAATGGAAATCACCGGGCACAAATGTTTGCTCGATGATTTCCTCTTGTGGGGCCCACCATTTTGGTGGGCTGCCACTGTTTACAGTTTTTTTTTATTTTAATTAAATATGATGGGCCCATCAAAAATGATGGGTGCCATGACTTTTAGATTTTTTTTTGATTTTTTTTAAATTTAATTAAATTCAGAATATTAAACAATTAAAAACAAATCAAACATTAACGTTCGAAAAAATAACGTTCGGAAAATTAAATGTTCGGAAACTTAAACGTTGGGTAACGTTCAATTTATCCCTATATATATATCCTTTCTTTCATCTATTTTCATCATTTCCATACCCATTACCTATAAAAAATTAGAGAGAAATGGATAAAAATTTTGCTCATTATTTTAGAGATTTGTTCAACTCTCCAAATATCGACGAAAATTCTAGTGAAGAAAGTTCTCAAGTTCGTCATAATATTCCCGAAGACACAACGAGCCCTACATTATCAGATTCCGGTGAGGCGTTATTCATGATGGTAGTGCGCAATCAATTTAGAGTGGCTGAATTCGTGCAAGATTATCATGGGAGTACATAAAGAAGAAGACCAATTAAACGAGACCGTATAGCTGGACACACTCAACTTGTCAATGATTATTTCTGTGTTGAGCCGGTGTATACCGATGATATGTTCCGAAGATGACTCCGAATGAGAAAAGAGTTATTTTTGCGCATAACCACTGATTTGGAAAATCATCCTAGTGGATTTTTTAAATGAAGGGAAGATGCAACAAGGTGAAAAGGTCTGTCGCCGGTTCAAAAATGCATGGCGGCTATCCGTCAACTGGCTTATGGAGGTTCCGCCGACCAATTTGATGAGTACTTGCGAATAGGTGAAATAACTTCCCTCGAATGCTTGTCCAACTTTTGCCAATGCGTGATACAAATATACGGAGGTGAGTACTTAAGAAAATCTAATGCAACTGGCATCACTCATTTGCTTGAAATGCATGAACAAAAGCATGGTTTCCCTGGAATGTTAGGAAGTCTTGATTACATACATTGGGCCTGGAAAAATTATCCGATTGTGTGGAGGACACAGTACACACGAGGCGATCATGACTATCCAACAATTGTTCTTGAGGCAGTCGCATCTGTCGATTTTGTGGATATGACATGTATTTTTTCGAGTTGCTGGATCTCGCAATAACATCAATGTGCTTAATGAATCATCTATTTTTAATGACGTCTTGAAAGGAAATGCACCGGAAGTTAATTTTATTGTGAACGGTACACAATATATAAAAGGGTACTACCTAACAGATGGTATATATCCGGAATGGGCCACTTTCGTCAAGAGTTTTTCCTGCCCTCAAGATCCGAAAAAAATGAAATTTAAGGAAAGACAAGAGGCTGCAAGAAAAGATGTCGAGTGGGCATTTGGGGTACTCCAAGCTCGTTGGGCAATTATAAGAAGTCCAGGGCGAAATTGGTTTATGGACAAATGCAAAGAAATCATGTATACGTGCATTATTTTACACAACATGATTGTGGAGGACGAAGGCCATGCAATATCGATTTGGGACCGCGAAGAACAAGATACAATCACAGCGAATCATGGCTCAACCAGTGAATTTGTTGAATACATTCGAAGAAATTTTGAGTTACGTGATACACATGTGCATCATCAGCTTCGTCATGATTTGGTTGAACACATATGGGAAACATGCCATCGTGATGAGTAAATAATTAATTTATTATATATGAAATATTTAATTTTGTGAAATATTTGAACTATGTTGTAGTTTTTTTTTTAAATGTGTATGCCCGATGTTGTATTGAAATAATTATATTGAATAATTGTCTAAAAAATATTTATGAATAAATGATAGACGAAATATATTAATTTTATTTAAATATAAAATTATATGCAAGTTAATAAAATGGTCATGAGACCCATAAATATTTGATTGTGAAGTTGAGGATATTTGAGAGTGAGATATTTGATTGATGGGATCCATAAATATTTGGATGATGAATTATTTTATTATAAAAATTAAAATATTTGAATAATAAAATATTTGAGGAATGATAGAAAAATGAGGGGGCGTTTAGTTTAGGGTAATAGGAGTGGGGAATGGGAATGAGAATCATTGATTCCCATTGTTAATGTTTGGATTATAGGAATAGGAATACAAATAAGGGAATGAATCCTTGAAATTGGGTAATAACTCATTCTCATGTATCTCCCCTTCAATGAGTCATTACCCTCTTTTCATCAATCAAAATATTCCCTTATTCCAAAAATACCCTTGACTTAAAACTAAAAATTTCTCCATTAATATCAAATATCAAAATATATTTATTTATTTTTTCTTTCATATCACTTATCTCTCCTTATTCTCTCTCATTATATTTTTTCTCTCATCATTTTATCACACACTTTCTCTCTCCTTAATCTCTTCTATCACACTCTCTTTTCTCTTTTTTTTCTCATTACACTTTCTCTCTCATCATACTTTCTCTCTCCTCAATCTCTTCCATCGCACTCTCTTCATTCTTTTTTTCCTCATCACACTTTTTTTCATCACACTTTCTCTCTTCTCAATCTCTTCCATCGCACTCTCTTCCTTCTTTTTTTCCTCATCACACTTTCTCTCTCATCACACTTTCTCTCTCCTCAATCTCTCCCATCACACTCTTTTTTCTCATCACACTTTCTCTCTCATCAATATCTCTTATCACACTTCCTCCTTTTTTTTCTCAATACACTTTCTCTCTCATCACACTTTCTCTCTCATCATACGTTATCTCTCCTCAATCTCTCTTATCACACTTACTACTTTTTTCCTCAACACACTTTCTCTCTCATCATACTTTCTCTCTCCTCAATTTCTCCCATCATATTCACTGTTTTCTTTTTCTCTCACCATATTTTCTCTCTCCTCAATATCTCTCATTACACTCTCTCTCCTCATTTTTCTCACTAAATTTTCTCTCTCTTCATCCTCTTCTATCATACTTTCTCTCACATCATATTTTCTTTCATCACGCTCTCTCCAATCACACTCTTTTTTTTCATTTTTTCTCATCACACTTTCTCTCTCTTCATTCTTTCTTATCACACTTTCTCTCTCATAATACTTTTTTTTTCATCATATTTTTCTCTCACATTCATCTTTCTCTCACATCTAATTTTTTCTCTTATTTTCTTTTAAGGGTAAAAAAGAAAACTTTGATTTATTCCGATAGAAGATATACAACTAACCAAACATTACTTTTAAGAGTGATATCCATGCTCATATCCATTCCCATTTAATAATATAATGATTCTCATTCCGATTCTTATTTCTAGGAAAGAACCAAACGTCCTCTGAAAATTATAAAATAAATATTGGGAAGAAATATCTTATATTATTATGGATGTATTCTAAGATTTTTTTATTTTTTTTAAATTTGTCATACCATAGGGATAAGGTTGAGGCGTGCTCCCTGGCTCAGGTAGAAATCGCTATGACCAAGAAACCCATCCCATTTATGATGAGAGAGGTTTTAAGGTCAAGGTCTAAGTCAACTGTCATTCTGTTGATGTTCTCTAGGCATCCTTGAATAACCTTGATTGACACATGCTCCTCATCCGTCATAATTACTGAGGTCAATTCTCGAAGGATGTCCACCGATAGACGTGCACTCCATTTGTACCTCTGAAACTCATCGGGAGTCGTAGGTATGTTAGAGCAACACATTTTGTTACAACAATACTAAATTGAAGGGCATTTTCAAAACATAGGATAGGGTGCTCTTTTAATTTTATAAAAAAATAGAATATTTTTTTAAATGATAATAAAAATAAGATTTTTTTAAATTTTTTAATTAATAAAAATAAAGAAAAAAGATTTAATCCCTATTTATCTTATAGATATTGTAGCAAACTATTGTTGGCCAATGTGCCATTATACATAATTTTTACAGTAATATTATCTGGCCAACGCAGTATTTATTTTATAGTTATGAAATAATGGAAAAGGATTTACATCCCACTAACCTGGCGATCCGTGGACACGCTTTCCGCCATTCTACATCGTCCGATCGTTCACAGAAAATCTCATCTCAGCCGTTTAGGCTCCCCATTCTGGACCGCCCTCCTATTTATATATATATATATTTTTGAATCTTTCTATTTATTTAATTTTCCAGATCGCTTCAGCCTTCTCTTCACTCACCATGGCGGCCGCCGAAGCTACCGATCCTTCTTCCTACCCCGAGGTACTACTTCGTCTTCCCGATCGATTCCTTCAAAATTTGCATTTGATTCTTAACCTTGTTCTCGTTCTGTGGACCTGCAGCTGATAATGGCGGCGATCAAGTCGCTGGTCGAGGAGGGCAGGATGGACACGAGCGAATCTGCGATCTCCGATCGCATCGAGTCGCAGCACCTGGGCACGCTCCCGGAGTCGCACGCCTCGCTGCTCGCCGAGCACCTCACCTGCTTGACGGATAGCGGCGAGCTGTTTCTCATCGACATGATCAACTACGTGCGGTCGGAGGCGGCGCCCAAGAGGGGCCGTGGCCGTCCGCCGAAGCCCCGCGGTCGGCCGCCCAAGCCGAAGGATCCCGTAGCCGTGGCTGCTTCGGAAGATTCCAGTGCTATTCCACGTCCGAGGGACCGCCCGGCGAAGAAGAAGGCGGCGATTGCCGGGGCCCCTGCTGTGGTGGGCGGAGGTGTGGCGAAGCGAGGTAGAGGTAGGCC
Organism: Zingiber officinale; assembly: GCF_018446385.1. Classification (NCBI taxonomy): domain Eukaryota; kingdom Viridiplantae; phylum Streptophyta; class Magnoliopsida; order Zingiberales; family Zingiberaceae; genus Zingiber; species Zingiber officinale. The sequence goes on along the minus strand of NC_055995.1, from coordinate 104,926,453 downwards.
TCCGAAGGCGAAGACAGGGACGGCCGATGACGCCTAATCCGGTGAGTTTAACTTCTGATGTTGATTTCCGATGTGGCCTAGCGTTTTCTAAATTAGCTGTTAGGTTTTGTTGGGTATGCTTAACGGTTGGTGATCGGTGTCAGTAACTAATTAACTATGCAACTACTGAATATTAATGTTAATGCTTTTTTTGCTCGTTTGTTTGTCTTTCCATATCCACTTAAAAATCTTGGTTTAATAGGTGATTTCTTCATTTCTTGATCAATGGCTTTTATAGGTTGGATTTATTGGAGATAAGAGGTCTTTTTATGTTTAAAAATATTTTAATGTTTGGTTAAATTTATATATTCGAGTTAAATTGTCTAAGTTAGGTCAATACCATGCATGAATATAGTAGGCTACTTATGATGGAAGGGTTATTTGACAAATGGTGTCCTGGAAACTTTGGTATGATAGAGTGCATTTTGGTTAATAATCTTCTGAGTACTCTAGCGAAGATTTTTGCTTAAGTGGATGAAGAGAAAATGATCGTAAACACTTGAGATATAGAAGACCTTTCCGATATTGTATTTGATTAGTCAAATAATTAGATATCTGAAGTCGATTAAAAAATAAAAAAAATAATCTCAAAATCAATAGATTTAGGAAAAGAAAATAATGAAAATGAAGGAAAGAAATTGAATACAAACAAATAGCAAAATCATCATTCAAACATTGTCAATGAAAAACAAATAGCCAAACAAAAATACAATCAAATGAAACTGGAGCAAAATAAAGAAAAAAAGAAGACATTTTGATAAGAGTGAAAAGGTTAAATAAAATTTAATTGTTGATTTAGTCAACTATCAAATAAATCTTCGACACACAACACAAACGAACTGGAGGAGCAGCTACCGGAAATCACGTTGATACGTGGTCTCTCATTATTCCAGAGTTCATGCAGATCTGTTCGATCCGGGCTACGACCTCCGACATCGACGGGCGGGAGTTGGGATCCTGTGCGCCGCAGTCAACCGCCAGCAGCATCAGCTGCACCATCGGCTCGGCGTCCTGACGGTTCGACAGTTCGACGTCGAACACCTCTGAGCTCCAGTCCACCGCGGGGACAGATCGTACCCACCACAGGAGGTCGACGCCGTCGTCGCCGTGAGGCGTCTGCGTCGGAGATTTGGCCGTGAGCATCTCCATTAGGAGCACGCCGAAACTGTAGACGTCAGCCTTCTGCGAGACCCTGCGCCCGTCGGTGACCTCCGGCGCACGGTAGCCGGCGGCGCGAGGGGAGGGCATTGAAATGGAGCCTAGGCTGCTCAGGCCGCAGTCGGAGACGCAAGCGTCGCATGTTTTGGAGAGGACGATGTTGGAAGACTTGATGTTGCCGTGGGCGGAGTCAGAGCCTTTCATATGGATGAACTCGACGCCGCGGGCTTCGCCCAGCACAATCTCCTGTAGGAAAATAATTCGGACAGCATGGTCATGTTTTATTCTCGTTCATGATTTATTTAATTTTTATTTGATATTAATCTTTCCTATTTTAGTGGGATGAGTCATCCTATTCTTATGGTTAAAACTTATCACTTGAGTTGTATTTAAAGGGGTCGAAACTGTGAAACAAATCAGATCTTAGAATTAAAGTTTCTCCAGTTTCTATTTTTTAGTTATTTGTGCATTGCTTTCCACTTGTGCAGTTTTTCTCCCCTTGCTACTGTGTTTTTTTTTTTTTTTAGTGCTACGTGTGGTGTTTTTTTTTCGTTTTCCTGCATCCTTTGCTATTCATCGATTCTGTGCCAACACTTGGTATCAGAGCGTTGGTAGTATAAGACATTCAAGAATCTACGATTCTATAAAATGTCGAGCATCCCAGTAAAGGAGAACGGCGGAGTGCCATTTCCCTATCCGATGCTAAGTCCTCACAATTACACTGTGTGGGCGATAAAGACAGAGGCGATCCTTGATGCCCAGGGAGTCTGGGAGACGGTGGAGCCAGTGGAAGGAGCCCAGGTGGATGCAAAGAAGGACAAAAAGGCACGCGCATACATCTTTCAGTGTGTCCCCGAAGACATCCTTCTCCAAATTGCAACAAAGAAGACGGCGAAAGATGTCTGGGACAGCCTGAAGACGAGATATCTTGGTAGTGATCGGGTGAAGAAGGCACGTGTACAAACGTTGAAGAGCGAGTTTGACGCCCTCCGGATGAAAGAGACCGAGATGATTGATGAGTTTGCTGGCAAGCTCAGCGCCCTAAGCAGCAAATTCTCCACCCTTGGAGCCACACTTGAAGATTCCTCATTGGTAAAAAAATTGCTCGATTCTGTCCCTGATAAATTCTTCCCTATTGTTGCCGGCATTGAGCAGTTCTACGACCTTGAGTCTATACCATTTGAGGAGGCTATAGGGCGAGTGAAGGCGTACGAGGAACGAACGCTTCGATTACGCAGCAACACCAACGGCACTGAAGGAGAGCTCCTACTTACTCATGCCGAATGGCAAATGCGACAAAAGGGGAGTAGCGTGGACACTTTGTCAGGAGGCAAGGAACGTGGGTCCAACAGCTCTAATCGTGGCAAAGGGCGTGGGCGTGGGCGAGGGCGCGGTCGTGGTCGTGGTACACAGCGTCAAGATAGTGCAGGAGGCACTAGCGGCAACAACAGTGGCACTCATGACAAGAGACACATAAAATGCTTCAATTGTGAGAAAATGGGGCATTATGCGTCTGAATGCTACAGCAAGCGTCGTGGAGATGAGGCTCACCTCACTTGCGCCACCGATGAAGAGCCAGCACTAATGATGACCATGTTCCACGAAGAATCTCAGCGGTAGGATACCATTCTGCTCAGTGAAGAGAGGTTGCTACCGGAGGTGTACCGGGGCGTCAAGAAAGGTGAAGACAAAGACGTTTGGTACCTTGACAATGGTGCCAGCAATCACATGACTGGACATCGTGAGAAGTTTCAAGAACTAGATGAAACTATCACCGGGAGGGTGAGGTTTGGCGATGGATCAACCATTGAGATCATGGGCAAGGGGACGGCTGTGTTCGAATGCAAGAACGGCGATCAGAAGACCCTCCACGAGGTATACTACATTCCGAAACTTTGTAGTAATATCATAAGCCTTGGTCAGTTGACAGAAGCTGAGAACGAGGTGCACATGGAAGGAGATACCATGAAGGTGATTGATAGGAGCGGGAAGCTCTTGATGCTGGTAAAGCGAACGCAAAATCGCTTGTACAAGATAACCTTGAAGACATTCAAACAAGTCTGCCTCCAAGCAAGTCTAGAAGACCCCACCTGGTTATGGCATGCAAAGCTCGGACATGTAAACTTTCATGACTTGAAGCTGTTGGGGGAGAAGAAATTGGCGGTTGGTGTGCCACTATTGTCCCAGACGAACAAGCTTTGCGAGGTGTGTGTGATCTCCAAACATGCAAGATCGTCATTCCCGCACCAAGCAAACTTTAGAGCGACGAAGTCGTTGGAACTTCTCTATGCTGATATCTGCGGGCCAATTTCACCAAGTACACTTGCTGGTAACAAGTATTTCTTTTTGATTGTTGATGATTGCACAAGGTGGATGTGGGTATTTGTCTTGACAGCAAAGAAAGATGCATTCCAAACATTCAAGAAGTTCAAGTCCGTGACGGAGAACACAACTGAGTACAAGATCAAGACACTTCGGACAGACCGTGGCGGTGAGTTTCTATCCACGGAGTTCACTCGATTCTGTGAAAATGAAGGAATTGAGAGGCACCTTTCGGCTCCCTACACACCCCAACAGAATGGCGTTGTGGAGCGTCGTAACCGCACAGTGATGGCTATGGCAAGATCTCTCCTCAAGGGTACACATATGCCGGCAAGGTTCTGGGGAGAGGCGGTTAGGCATGCTGTCTATCTGCTAAACCGTCTCCCAACTAAAGCGCTAGGAGAACGTACTCCATTTGAAGCTTGGATGGGGAGAAAGCCACATCTTGCCCACTTGAAGGTGTTTGGTTGTATTGCCTATGCAAAAAATACAACCCCTCACCTTAAGAAACTTGACGACAGAAGCTCACCTATGGTATACTTAGGAGTCGAAGAAGGCTGCAAAGCTCATCGTCTATTTGATCCAAGGCATAACAAGCTACAAGTAAGTAGAGATGTAATATTTCAAGAAAATAGTGAATGGACATGGAACGCAGGTGCTGATAAAGAAGACTTACCTGAGTTTGTGGTGGTGAATGCATTCAACACCGACGAGGTGATTGTTACTGCAGACATTGAGGCAGCGGCGGAAGATGTCACACCATCATCAAGTCTAGCTACCCCATCTTCGACAAGAGCATCAAGTCCGTCTACACCATCATCGAGCACCCAAGCAACTACCTCACCCGAGTCTCATGAAGGGCCAGTCCGTTATAGGTCCATTGCCGATATCTATGCCAACACTGAGGAAATAATTGGTATCGATGAAGAGGAGAATGAGGTAATGCTGATGATGTCAGAAGAGCCGACCTGTTACCAAGAAGCTGCAACCGAGGCTTGCTGGTACGAAGCAATGGAGGAAGAACTGAAGACTATTGAGATGAACAAGACCTGGACCCTAACTGAGCTCCCATTAGGCCACAAACCTATCGGCCTAAAATGGGTGTTCAAACTGAAGAAAGATTCAGCTGGAAAAGTGGTCAAGCATAAAGTAAGATTAGTTGCTAAAGGCTATGTGCAAAAACAAGGCATCGACTTTGAAGAGGTATTCGCACCTGTCGCTAGACTTGATACTATTCGAGTCATTCTTGCACTTGCAGCAAATCAAGGCTGGGAGGTACACCATCTAGACGTGAAGTCGGCATTTCTGAACGGAGAGCTGGAAGAAGAAATATATGTCACTCAATCAGAAGGGTTTGAAATACAAAATCAGAAACACAAGGTGTACAGGTTATCCAAGGCCCTCTATGGACTGCGGCAGGCTCCACGAGCTTGGAACATGCGGCTGAACAGGAGTCTGAAAGAGCTCGGCTTCAAAAAATGCAATCAAGAACATGCAGTATATACAAGAGGTAAAAGAGAAGCTAGTATACTTGTTGGAGTGTATGTTGACGATCTCATCGTGACAGGAAGGAGCACAGAAAGAATAAACAAGTTCAAACAACAAATGATGACAGAATTTGAGATGAGTGATTTGGGTCTTCTCTCCTACTACTTAGGAATTGAAGTGGAACAACAGAAGAGCCGAATTTTACTTAGACAATCAGCCTATGCTAAGAAAATTCTATCTCAATTTCAGATGGCAGACTGTAATGCCACAAAGCAGTTGATGGAACCCAAGACACCACTGCATAAAGACCTGGAAGGGACTCCAATTGATGCCACGGAGTACAGGCGCATCATTGGCTGTCTAAGATATCTATTACACACCTGGCCAGACCTATCATATTCTGTCGGCATGGCGAGCAGATACATGGAAAAGCCTACAAGCATGCATCATAAGGTGGTCAAACAGATCCTCAGGTATTTGAAAGGTACAATCTATTTTGGACTTGCTTACACAAAGGGACCCCAGGAAATTAGTATATTCGGCTACTCTGACAGCGATTTAGCCGGCGATCTCGACGGGAGGAAAAGCACAAGTGGAATGACTTTCTATTTTAATGAAAGTTTGGTGTCCTGGAATTCACAGAAATAGAAGACAGTGGCGTTTTCATCTTGTGAGGCAGAATTCATGGCAGCCACAACTGCGGCCTGCCATGCTTTGTGGTTGAGGAGTCTTACTAGCGAATTAACCGGTGAAAAGTCAAAGCCGGTAACGTTGTTTGTTGACAACAAATCTGCTATAGCACTCATGAAGAATCCAGTATTCCATGGTCGAAGCAAGCATATAGATACAAGATTTCATTTTATCAGAGAATATGTTGAGAATGGACAGATTGTGGTTGAGTTCATTAATATTGGAGACCAGCGAGCTGATGTATTGACTAAAGCACTGCCAGGAGTGAAGTTAGCTGTCATGCGACAACTACTCGGTGTTCGTGATTTAGAGCCATGTCAGAATTAGGGGGAGTAAATGTAGGAAAATAATTCGGACAGCATGGCCACGTTTTATTTTCGTTCATGATTTATTTAATTTTTATTTGATATTAATCTTTCCTATTTTAGTGGGATGAGTCATCCTATTCTTATGGTTAAAACTTATCACTTGAGTTGTATTTAAAGGGGTCGAAACTGTGAAACAAATCAGATCTTAGAATTAAAGTTTCTCCAGTTTCTATTTTTTAGTTATTTGTGCATTGCTTTCCACCTGTGCAGTTTTTCTCTCTTTATTACTGTGTTTTTTTTTTTTTAGTGCTACGTGTGGTGTTTTTTTTTCCTTTTCCTGCATCCTTTGCTATTCATCGATTCTGTGCCAACATCTCCAACCGTGTCTCCCAATCCAACGGAGTGCGACCAGATGCTTTGTTTCCTGCCACCGCAGAAGTTAGTACCCAGGCTTGGCATCTCTTCAAACACCTAATGGACGGAAAAGAGAGCTCACCGTGGAGGAGGCCGGAGAGGCTTCCGTTGGGTACGACTTCGTAGACCAAGAGCTTCTCGTCTTTGCTGTAGTAGTAGGCCTGGAGGGCGACCAAGTTGGGGTGGTCCATGGCGCCGATGGCATCCATTCTCTCGCTGAACTCCTTTTCTGGGAGATTGACGTCCCTGAGACGCTTCACCGCCACCGCCGTCCCCATCTCCAGCATCGCCTTGTACGTCGTGCCAGTCGTTCCCTTCCCAAGTACCTCCGCCGTCGCCCGAAGCAAGTCCTCCAAGTCGTAGATTCTTTGGACCTTCCCGGTGAAGACCAGCTTCTGGCCTACCCCATCCACCCCAATCGACACTGGAAAGGGCACGACAGCCACGGACGGCAGCTCCGCCTTCTTGTTTTGCGCGTCTCGCTTACCCCTCTGCCCCATCTCCGCCTCTGGTTTCAATTTCCGTAGCTCCTTTGACTTTCCCTCGCCCTCTTCACGGACCCGGAACCAGAGGACCATGAGGAGCAGGAGGATCAAGAAGCCTACGGACGCTCCAATCGCGATCCCAGCGATTTCACCTGGGGAGAGATTCTTTCTCTCTATGGGTCTTATGGAATTTCGGGTAGAACCCAACGGTGACAACGCCGCCGGCATGGAGTTCTCGCTAGGGCAGGCGGCAAGCGGTCCTCCGCAAAGGGAGTTACCGACGAAGGAGCTAGCCGGCATTCTGCGGAGGCTCGACGGGATTTGCCCCTTGAGATAGTTAAATGACACATTGAACTTGAAGAGATTAGTGAGCCGGAGATCAGGGATTTCGCCAGACAGCCGGTTGCGGTCAAGCAGCAGCGCATATATACTGATGAGATTGTTGAAATCCTGCGGTATTAAACCATGGAATAAATTACCCTCTAGGTTAAGGCGGACGAGCTGACGAAGAGCGAAGATGGAAGGAGGGATCTCGCCAGAGAAGCGGTTGTTCTGGACATGAAGCAACTGGAGTCCGGCGAGGGCGGTGAAGTCCTGCGGGAGAGTTCCGAAGAGAAGGTTGTAACGGAGGCTGAGGGCTGTGAGAGCGGTGAGATTACCGACTGTGCCGGGCGGGATTCGACCGACGAGGTCAGCGCCGGGGAGGCGTAGCTCGGTGACGCGGCTATCGGAACAGGTGACCCCGTCCCAGGAACACGGCGAGGGGTCGGAAGTGTTCCAACGGAGAGTGGCACCTCTGACGGCGGCACGGAAGGCGAGGAGAGCAGCACGGTCGGAAGCGAGATCGGTCGGCGCCGAGCCGCCGAACAACGAGAACGAAAAGAAGAGGAAGAAAAGAGGCGAGCTCATCGACAGACGAAGAGGCGCCATTGGTGCGTGAAGAATGATATGGATCCATGGAGGAGAGATGTAGTAGTCGCCGGCGCCGTCGTCGTCTTCGTCGCCAACACCTCAAACGAGGAGGCGCCTTTCCTTTTGGTTTTGGTAGGATGGTTCTGGAAGAAGCGGAGGCGTTGAGGCCGCCATGTTCTGTTAATTTGTTTTCGTAATGAAATAATTTAAAAAATAGAAATCGCATTATTTAAAGTCTAAAGAAAATTGATTTAATCTTTGAAATAATAGTTTATCAGCATTTTGTTGGCGGGAAACAGAAACCTTGATCCTTGGTGACGATGACATGTCAGTGAGCAGACCGGTTGGTGAGGTGAGCCTCTGTAAAATCACTCCGAAGACGGGCGTGAGCAGGTGGGACCTGCTCCACATTAATATAAATAACACTTGCTAATATAAATTTCCGACTTCTCTCCTAAATAGGACTCAAAAAAGCTCATTTATATTTATTTAATAGTAAAAAAATATTATTAAATAATTAAATTTAAATAATAATAAACTTGATTCTTTATTGTCTATCAGTAAAATTAATGCACGATTAATAAATACAATTAGTTATTAATTTAAATAAAATTTGATTATAAATTTATTTCTTAATATTTTTGTTTAAATACATACAATTTATTGATTTTTATGATTTAAAATTATACATAATGGGTTAAAAATAGAAAAAGAATATAAATTTCTTAAATTAGATAATCATTTAACTAATTTATATGGATAATAATATTGTTAATTGAGCTGATAAAAAATTGAAGCTGGGATCTAGTTCAATAAGATTTTTAATGAATAAATTTGAACATCGTCAATGGCTTGGCTTGCTTTGTTTATACTCTTATGATAGATTAAGTCTTCATTTGGTGGACTTAATTACATGCTATCCTTAATTAAGGATTAAACTTGATGAAGTGATCTAATGTATCATTAATTACATGTTTAAGTTATGTGATGTGTACTATATGTATACAACCTATTAGCTCGATTTGTCAATATTTATGAACCATTAACAGGTTATGAGCTCAATAATCAGAGGCGGATCTAGCAGGGGCGGTGCCCCCCCCCCCCCCTTGCGAGTGGAACGGAAAAAAAAATTGGGGGCAGTAAAAAACTCTGCACTTTGTAATCGCCGGAGAGAAAAAAAAAATTAGTAGTTGCCGGAGAAAATAAAACGAAGAAAGTTTCATTTTTTTTAACTTTGAACCAAGTTTACATATATAAATTAAGTTTATTTTTTTTTCTCTCTCCTTTTTTTACTTTCCGCCGCTCATGGAGAAAACGTCTTGTCCTTTGTTTTTTTTTTCTGCTGACCAAAGTGAAGATGTGAGCTCGTGAAGCCACCTTTCTGTCGCTGTGCTGTCGCCCACCTCCTGCCGAGTGCTGACCAATGGCTCTTGCCTGACAATAGGATCTTCGGCTAAACCGCCGCCCGACGCAAGGGAGTCAGCGAACAGAAATTGTCTGCTACAACCCAATAAGCTATTGTGCCATCGCCGCTTCCTAGCTGCTACTGATCCTGGAGCTCCCTGCCAGCCACACATGCAACCACAGGTTCAGCCTTTCAGGTAAGTGGGTTTTATTTTATTTTATTTTATGATTATTTACTAATTACAATATATGATTTATTAATAATTATTGACTTATACAATTAACAATTGAGAATTTTAATTGTTTAAATTTTTTAATTTTCGTTTGTTTGTATATTTGATTGTTGGATAATTAAAAAAATTTAAATTTTATATATTTGATTGTTGGATAATTTATAATTTAGTTTTTTTATTAGTTATTAGTTAATTATGATTTGTTAATATAGATAATTTATGTTAAATTAGGTTTTTTAAAGAAATGTGTTGATGAATGATGTTAAATAATTTAATTATGTTATTATTAAATTGTTGATATGATAATTTAAAATTATTTTTTAATTACATATAATTTATTAACCGTTTAAAAAAAATTGATCGCACTCAAATCACGATCGCTCCTCTATGTTTGAAATCCCGGATCAGCCATTATCAATAATAGATTGATCCCTACGTGGCTTGACTAGTATAAGAAGTCTTAAAAACATTTGGGAAAAGCTGGGTTCTTAAGGCTTCTTCTCTTCTCTCCCCATCGGACGAGAGATTACAGTTGTCGCTTAAGCTCCTGCAGAAGACTTCCGTTGCATTTGTTGGAACCTCATCTTGCGATAAGAACGGGACAATGACAATTGCTTTGGATTCAAGTCAGCTTTTGGTTTTGTCATTGTTTCGATTTTGATACATCTAGTCAAGATTTTAATGACAACTAGCACCTATCGATGCGTTGTTCGATTTTGATTAGAAGCATTATATTCCTTTCAATTGGTATTAGAGTAAAGATTTAGCTTATTATCATCTTTACAGCATAAAGATTGGATTTCGATGATTTGATACATGTGCAATGATTTTGCATTCAATTTATGAACAACGAATCAATTCATATCTATCTAATCTAGGATTGAAAAACTTAGGGTGCGTTTGATTTGTCCTATTTTCATTTTCATTTTCTGGAAAACGTGCATTTTTCGTTTTTTAAAAAATGATTTTTCCATATTTTTCGTTTTCTTAGAAAACGCTATCTCATTTTCTTAAAAATGAACATGGAAAACGTAAATCAAACGTATTTTCCATTTTCTCAGAAAATGAAAACAGAAAATAACGTGGAAAACGTAAACCAAACGCCCCCTTAGAATTTTACATAGGTTTTGAGTTTTTCACATTTTTCTCACAAAGAATGATGATGAATTTAGGTTTAGGGCATCTTTAATAGTTAAACCTCTTTATAATTTTTTTTTTTTTTGTAGTTTTCAATATGTCACATTAATATCACATCAAAAATAAAAAATCTACTCTTTTTTTCATAATAAAAAAAAGACTTCCATAGAATTTTTTTAGGTCCTACATTACAAATAATATATCCTTATTTATTATTTTTTCATTTAATATACCTATATAATTCTTACTTACTATTTTAATTAATCCTGATTTTTAATTTAATTTATTGATAATTTTTAATTAATAAATTTATGATTTTTAATTTAATTTAGAATTTTCATTTAATATTTACTTAACATGAATTTTAATTTAATTATAGTCATTTGTATTGCTTTAACCTATTAAATATATCTATTTTTACTTTGACCATTCATGAAATATTTTTTAATTGTATAAAAAAGTTAAACATGTAATATTATTTTTTCAATGATTATTGACTCCATTTCCAAAAGAAAAAAAATAAGTTTGAAAAATTAAACCAGCTCTTAATTAAAAATCTCAAACCTCACCTCCACACTCATTAAAATTTTTTTGTTAAGTTTTTTTAATTTTACAAATCTTTCAAAAAGTTTGGAGATACTCTCACTATAGCCATTCTTGCACAGAAATTGTTGCGTGTAGGAAGTAGAACCTAAGTCGCATGAGCAATAGCCAACTAATAAGGAACACCATTAGACTGTTGGGCACAAAATATTTTCGGCAATTTATCAAATCATGCATCTAGACATCTTAATTGACCAAAAGGCGTATGTTACTTTGGTATTTACCAAAGGACACACTTTTTTAAGTGCATTTCCCTTTTTATCCTTCTGACAAATCAAACTTTTTTTTTTGTCATTTTTCTTTTCTCCCTCTTCTCTTTCCTATCTCCTCTTTCATCAACGACATTTAAAATTTAGTTAATTTTTTGATAACATTTTAATACATTTAGAGAAGGTAAAATAAACTATGAATAGCAAATTTGAACTCCTTGCAACATCATGAATCCACAGGAACTGAAATGAGTGTAATTTGAGGTCTCTAGGTCCATCAGTGGGTTTCAGTCAAAACCCACTGATGGACCTATAGAGCTCTGATTGCACCTATTTCAGTTTTTATGGATTCTTGGTGTTGCAAGGAGTTCAAATATGCTATCCATTGTTTATTTTGACTTTTAAAAGGTGTTAAAATATAAGAAGAAAGAATCAGCAAATAAAATTCATATCAGGGCCACGTTGGGCCTGATATGAGTCATATCAGGCCCACATTGGGCCTGATATGATTCATATCAGGCCTAACGTGGAGCCTTTTTGCTGATTCTTTCTTCTTATATTTTAACACATTGTAAAAGTCAAAATAAATAATGGATAATATATTTGAACTCCTTGCAACATCAGGAATCCACAGAAATTGAAATGGGTGCAATCGGAGCTTTCTAGGCCCATCAGTGGATTTAGGTCAAAGCCCACTGATGGACCTAGAGAGCTCCGATTGCACCCATTTCAGTTTCTATGGATTCCTGGTGTTGCAAGGAATTCAAATATGCTATCCATTGTTTATTTTGACTTTTAGAAGGTGTTAAAAATATAAGAAGAAAGAATCAGCAAAAAGGCTCTACGTTAGGCCTGATATGATTCTATATCAGACCCAATGTGGATCTCACTCTATTAGGAATGCTCAACTATTTTAGAAAATCTTCATTTCATAATGGATGCGTTTATGATTGCTCTAAGTAGAAAAATAGATAAGGGCATCAATGCATATCGTCCTACATAAATGTTTCAGCTAGTGATGAAATCAAGTGGAAAAAGACAGTAGCAAAATGTTGAGAGTTCTCTAACAAATTAGAGAATGTATAATGCTTCATTACCTGTAAGAAATACATATGCAACACTTAGAACAAATAGTCATAGTATAGTTATTGAAAAAAGAGAAGATACGTATAATTCCAATAAATAGAATTGACACAATACCAGATAGACCTAATTCTTCTACTAGCATGTAACTGCAAATAAGTCATGACTCACTTATTTCTTCTTTCTTTGTAAAAGAAAATTAATCCAGAAAATGAGATAACTTACGAGAAATAAGGGAAAAGGACAAAGAGACACCACTCCAAATTCTGAAGGCTGAAAGAAAAGTGTGTCAATTATTTAAATGGGAAAAAGATACCAAGCAAAAGGCAGAGGAATTGCAAAAATCATTACTTTTCAATATCCAATCCAGCATATTTGAAGAGGTATTCAGCAGTTAAGACTTTTCCAATGTGCATAATTTTTCAAACCCCCAACAAAGACATACATCATGAACTGAGATTTAAGTCAAAATAAAATGCTACATTAGAAATGAAGAGTTCCTAAAACAATTGAGCATTCCTAATAGAGTGAGATATACATTGGGCCTGATATGGAATCATATCAGGCCCAACATGGGTCTGATATGAAATTTTTTTGCTGATTTTTTCTTCTTGTATTTTAACACATTCTAAAAGTCAAAATAAATAATGGATAGCATATTTGAACTCCTTTCAACACCAGGAATCCATAGAAACTGAAATGGGTGCAATCAGAGCTCTCTAGGTCCATTAGTGGGTTTTGACCGAAACCCACTTATGAACGTAGAGACCTCAGATTACATCCATTTCAGTTCCTGTGGATTCCTGATGTTGCAAGGAGTTCAAATTTGTTATTCATAGTTTATTTTACCTTCTCTAAATGTATTAAAATATTATCATAAAATTAACTAAATTTTAAATGTCGTTGATGAAAGAGGAGATAGGAAAGAGAAGAGGGCCGGGAGAAAAGAAAAACAACAAAAAAAAAAAATTGATTTGTCAGAAGGATAAAAAGGGAAGTGCACTTGAAAAAGTGCGTCCTTTGATAAATACCAAAATAGTATACACTTTTTGGTCAATTAAGATGTCTAGGTGCGTGATTTGATAAATTGCCGAAATATTTTTTGTTTGATTGTAACACTTGATTGATTTACCATTAGTCAATTGCTATCAAGTCATAGTTGATTGATGCGCCCAAAGTTACGCACAAAAAGTTTTTGATTTGATAGAGCATTCGATTGATATTAACAGACGACTACTATAAGGTCTAGTTGACTAATATTCATAGGATAGTCCATAGAAAGTTTTTAGCTTGACTGCAACATTCGACTAATGTAAGGAACCAATCAACTACATTGGATGCAATGGTGCACATAAACTTTTTGACTCATTCGATGGACTCGATTGTTAAGGGTCAATCGATTGTTGATAATGGGCAGTCAACTAATAGGGTTAGAGTCAAGAACAGTTGATTGATGCTCAGTCGATTGATATTTGAATCATTCGACTACTTCTATCTAGTTTTCTTAAGCTTTCATATATCTATATATCTTCACACTTGCTACTTGGTCGAGCTAATACTATTATCAAAGTGAGAACTATTAGGTAGGTTTGGGACATCTACGTGGATGGATGTATGCCTATGGTTGATTGAAAGAAAAATCAATCTTTATGCCATATATATGTTTGAAAAAATTTGTAAATCAAATTTAACTCCTTAATCATGTGCTTGCTTAATTTGCATGTGTTTCCAATTATTGATCATAACATTTTTAATCAACCACATAATCTATCTTCATTTGGGTCAATGCACTAAAAGTTAATCACATGCATAATACGTCAACCTAAAAAAAACATATTGTGTGGCAAATGAAGATAATTATGAACGGTTAGAGAGTACCGCTTGTAAGTTATATTTTAGTACAAAAGGTAGATCTACTATCTTAATGACCCCCTAGTGCTGACACCATGAATATGGAGGGATGTAAATACAGGTATACAAGCGTTAGGTGCATGGTGGGATAAACCCTAGGTCGTTAGTTCTTGAGAATCGACCCTTGACTATGACATCAAAGATGTCATGTGCTCATCATCTACACTATGTCCTAGGGGCTACATTTTAGTACAAAGATTTAATATAATATTATACTTAGTATATTCGGTTGCATATTTTGATTGTTTTATTTGTAACTTTAGTTGTATATTTTGCTTTTATTTATATAACACTCTCAATATTTGTAAACCTTAATAACATTCTCATGTGTACGGGAACTAACTTTGATCAATGGAAAGAACATATGATAGTACTACTAGAATGCATGGATTTGGACTTTGTATTTAAAAATCATAGTGCTAGTGCAGGGAGCATTATATAATCAAACTTAAGTTTTGAATTTAGCAAAAATTCAAAGTCAAGTTTTGTTGTGATCTAATGATTCCATTGAGAGTGTAGGTACCTTAACCAAAAAATCTTTAGTAAGTCAAGTTGATCGGATATTAATATAGCCATCAATTTGGGTTAGGCCCGTCGGGTTGACCTGACCTGCCCCGCCAAATAATTTAAGCGGATTAGGTTGGAATTTTATCAACCCAAGCTCACCGTGGGCCGACCCACCTAGGCCCGCAACCCGTGCGGGTTAGCCCACGATGGGCTTAGGTTGGCTCGCAGGTTGAGAAACACATGTAACCTAAGTTTTATGTCAATTTATTATCTTTCTTTATTATAATTTTGAAATAAAAATAGTACTTTTCATCCAAGTACTAATTTATGCCAATTTATATTTAAAATACATGTTTATGTATACATTTGATTGATGAAATATTTTCGAAGTAAAAGTTGAAGATATGAAATAATTTTTTTAAAAAATTTTGATGGGCCCGCGAGTTGGCCTACCAAACTCGTAACCCGCCTTAGATTGGGTTTGGTTGGAAATTGTCTAACCCGCCAAGTTTACGAGTCGGCCCGCCCCGCCCGCTAAATGGTCGGCTCGCCATGGGCCGACCCGCCCCGCCACGGGTTGCCCGTCTGATAGCTTTAGATATTAGGCAAGTGAAACTCTATTAGATTAGCTAGACCGGATACTAGACAGTGAAAGTCTTAGAAGATCAAGGACACTAGACATGGAAGCCCAAATGGATCAAGAGATTGAACATATGGTAAAATGGATTCGATGGGTTAGTAAGGACCGAACATCGAATAAAAGAAAGTCTTGACGGGTCAAGTGATCGGATGTAGAGTAGAGGAAATCCAAATAGGTCTGGAGGATCAAATGTTTGGTAAATGATAAGTGAGGTAAGCTTTTCAAGTTGAGGGGTCTTTTGAAAATAAGAACAAGGATGAACTACAAAGAAAAGGTACAAGAAGAGAAGAGGAATACGGCAGAAGATCAAGAGGTCTTCAGCTACAAAGAAAAGGTACAACTAGTTCTTTAATTCCGCTGCGTAATTAGTTAGTTTTCTTTGTATCATTTTTGGAATACCAACACAAGAGGCTAGCGATCTTGTACTTCGATCAAGGTGTGCTTTGATCCATCAAGAACTTACTTGATTGATCAAATACATGTCTGATTGAACATGCGGGTTGGTAGGAAAAGTTCTGTACTTGTACAATTTTTGTACAAGGAAATTTAAACAAAACAGAATTCCAGTGCCCTTCAATCTCTGTGGGAGATTATGTGTGTTTCTGAATTTCATCTTGTTTGAGAGGAGTTACTCCAGGAAGCATATCAATTAGGATTTGTGATACATCCAGATGGTATCCGATATATAGAGACTTAGAGCGTTCCTATTGGTGGAATGTTATGAAGAAAATATCGCAGATTTTATAGCTTGATGTCTATTATGCCAGCAAGTGGATGCTGAACATTAGAGACTAGCAGGACTATTACGGTAGATTCAGATACTGGAATGGAAATAAGAGCTTGTTATGATAGACTTTATTGTGTGATTACCCAGGACACGGAGAGGATATAATGCGATTTGGGTAATCGTTGATTGGTAGACTAAATTTACTCACTTTCTTTCGATTCGTAGGATGGATCCTTTGGATCGATTAGTAGGGTTATACTGTAGAGAGATTACTAGACCTCATGGTATATCTCTGAATATTGTATCAAATGGAGATCTGCGGTTCGTGCCATAGTTCTGGCATAGTTTACAGCATGCCATGAGTATGGAGATTTGTTTAGTACAACTTCCACCCTCAGACACATGAACAGTCTGAGCATACTATATGGATGTTAGAGGATTTGTTGATAGTGTGTGTTACAGATTTAGGGAGATAGTAGATTTTACCCACAGTTTGCTAGATGGCAGTGTGGGAGTAGTGGAAGCGGGGTGAGCTCATAACCCATAGAGTCGATGGTGTGGTATAAGAGTATGTTGCTCAGTTGTTACCCATAGATGAGAATCCCTGAGTTGGAGTAGCAAATTTGGTGATCAAATTTTTATTAGTGGGGGAGAATGTAAGATACAACAAATTTAATAATAAGTGTTATTGGAATAATAACCTTATTGGAATTTTTAAGATTTTTAGGAATTTTTCGAGAATTAAACGGAGTATGTATGACATATTTAAGGGGGCTAATTGATTAGGTCTAAAGAAAGCTTATTTAGATATCCCTCCTTCGCGATCTCACCTCACTGCCACCCACCTTCCGATTGTCGGCCAACTTCTCTTGCATGAGGCCAGGATAGCGACTCCTTCAGCTATGTCCCCCTCTCGCAAGTTTCCTTTCTTCCCTAGCGCCACCCTCGCCAGATCGCTACCTCCAGATCGGGCCGACACTCTGCGGCTCACAGTCGGTTGAGACTTCCATCTCCACCACCGATCACCTAAGTTCGTCTAGCCGTTGTCCTCTTCGACTCGTCACCCCTGCGCAAGTTGGTCTTCAGCCAAGAGGGGAACATTAGCCTTCTCTTGATCCCACCTATGTCATGCCCTAGATCCTTACACCACACTATAACCATCACCGATCGTTGCCCTTTTCCATCTACGATCCATTGTCGCTTGTCATGGGAGGCGCCATCACCGATTGTTGTGGGAAACACCATCACTCTCTCTGCCTCTCACTTACGGATCCGAGCAGAGCAACGATCATTGCCACTAGAGAGGTCGCTGCTGTTGGTACCTCTTCTCCACCTCGTTGCCACCGTTGTTGCTCTTCCTTCTAGCGAGCAATTGGTTTCTCTTCTGGCAGAGATGGGAAAGAAGCAATTGGTTTCTCCTCTAGCAGAAACAAGTTGTAAGGTAACAAATGGATGAATTTGGAATTTAAGAGTGTTGTGTCAATTGTGGTTAATGTAGATTGAGGTTTGTGAATTGGTTTGGAATGTTTGTAGTTACTGGATTAGCCATTGTAGCCTCGGCCCTGCTTCCAGCAACAGCTTCGCAGTAGCGTCGACCATAATTTCTGGTAGCAAGCTTCTCTGGCCGTGAATCGACAACGGTGCAATCGGATTTTGGTAAGTCATGAAGGTAATTTCATATATGAACTAGATTTGATTCTAGTTGTGGAATGGTTGGGGTGTCTTAATTCTATTTAGTTGTGATCTGTTGCTTGAGTAGATTTGGGTTTGTGATTGATTATCATGTGATCGATTGTTATTAAGATGAATGTTTTTGGTTGAATGGAGAATTTATTTATTACTAGAATTGGGTGAGTTTTGGATTGATTGTGCTTGAAATAAATCCTACGTGGTGGGTGGAATAGTTAGAAGTATTTAATCTAATTGATTACGGAGTTTGATTAGTTTGTGTTGAGTTGATAATCTATACTTGGTTGATAAACTTGGATTGATTAGTGGATTGGTTGATTTAGAGGAGTACATGATCGTTATTAGAATCATTAGATTGATATTGTGATTAGTGATGATGGGTTGGATTTATACGGTTCCTTATTAGCAGTATTGAATGGATTGTAATTAAGGATTCATGGATGAGAGTAATTGAAGCTAATCATTAATTAAGGATAATTAATGATCGATTTGAATAGGGTTTTTCCTATGGGTTTGGATCTGTGAGTTTAGCTAGTTATTGCTTATCTGATTAGTTAAACTGTACAATATATATGATTTGCAGGACGTTGATTTGAGATGAGCGTCTCGATGTGGGATTGATTTATCACGATCGACAGGTAAAGACGGGTACTTCTTACCTTGATTCTTTAGTTTTTGACCTTAGTGCATGAGCTATATTTAGATAGTAACTGTATTTACCTTGACTCCACTCGTATTTTTCCTGAGCTTGATACTTATCCACTCGATTTTTGAGATAATCGATTTGATGTCTATATAGTCTCTTGTTACAATCTATGATACTTAGCAGATACTAGATATTATGTTTACTTGCTTTAATTGTTGTTTATTCACATATCTTATTGAGCATACCTGATTTCTATTTATATATTTGTGATGATTGTTGTATCTTGCACATCATATCATTGCATGCATGTCAACGATAAATTCTCCCTTGTGGCCGAGAGAGTCGTTGTCCAAGGCCACACACTTGGCCACTCATGAGTAGTGGTAGCTGGAGTATGCAGCTTGTTCTGTAGTGCTCTCACTCGGTCACTCATGGGTAGTGGTGGTTGGAGATGTGTGTTGGTTGCTATGCAGAATATCATACCAGTTTCCCTATACAAAAATTTTGTACAAGTCCTGAACCTTTACTAACAATCTATTATGTTCTTTAGAAATTAAATTAGGAATCGCAAACGGAACTTAACATTATTGATTCCAAATTGAACTTATCTGTTCTTGGTGGTTTAGACTTGGATCGCAAACGATACTTAACATTATTGATCCAAATCCACCTATGTTATAAATTTAATTAAATATTAATTTCTAAAATTGACTTCCAGGACTGCATGGCGAGGTACTAGACATTCTTGGGTATGAGATCATCCCCCACCGCCTAATCAAAGCCTTTTAAAGAAATTTAATATTTAATTTCCTTCTAGTAACCTTAGGTTTAATAAAAAAGAATAATCAAATCACAAATTCGAAAAAAATGAAAGAAACACAAAATCGAAAACATAAATTCGATTACCTAGATTCATTAGCCTCTTGTGTTTGGTATTTCAAGATCTAAATAAAAGCTGAACTAGTTATGATGCGGAAACTAATAACTAGTTATACCTTTTATAGCTTATAGATCTCACGATCTTCTGTCGTATTCCTCTTCTTATTTCGGACGTCATGTGGGCGACGATCTACCAAGATGAGAATCCACCCAAGCTACCTTCCTCTCCAAGCAAGATTTGGCCACCTCAATAACTCCAAGAAAGGATGAGGTTCGGGCACCACCACCAAGCTCCAAGGGATGCTAGAAACAAAGTCTCCTTTCTCTCCTTCTCGAAGCAAAATCCAGCCACCACAAGAGCTCCAAGAGATGATATGGTTCGGCCACAAGAAGAAGAAAGGAGAAGAGGAATATGGCAGACCACACCAAGGAAGAAAAGAGAGAGGAATAATAGAGGATATCTTCTATGGCGAGACACCTCTACCCTCTCTTTTATATTCCTTGGTCTTGGCAAATAAGGAAAGTTTTATAAATAAAAACTTCCTTATATTCCTTGCCATTGTTTAAGAAGGAAAGTTTAATTAAAATCTCCTTATTAAATCTCTAATGGCCAGCCACCTTAATCCCTACAAACAAGGAAAGTTTTAAACACAAAATTAAAACTTCCTAATTTGTTTCCGAAAATTTTTAAATAAAAATTTCTCTTTTGAAAATTCCCTTTATGGTTGGTCATAATAGGAAACTTTTATAAATTAAAATTTCTCTATTAAAACATGTGGATGATTTCCAAAAAGGAAAGTTTTTTTTAAAATTAAAATCTTCCTCTCAATCTACAAATAAGGAAAGATATCAAATCTTTTCTTAATCTTTTGTAGAAACTATAATAGGAAAGATTTAATTTTAAAACTCTCTTTTAAATCATGAAGATGATTACAAAAAAGAAAAGTTTTATAAAAAATTAAAATATTCCTTTTAACTACAAATAAGGAAAGATATCAAACATTTCTCTTAATCTTTTGTAGAAAGCTATAAAAGGAAAGATTTAAATTTTAAACTCTCTTTTAAAACCATGACTTCCACATAAGAAAACTTTTAAAAAAATAAAATCCCTTTTATTTTATTTTGGCCGACCACCTAAGCTTGGGTTCAAGCTAGGGTCGACCACTCAATGGAACCAACTCACCTTGGTTTGGCCGACCCTAGCTTGGGCTTCAAGCTAGGCTTGGCCGGCCACCTTAAGGTGGGTAAGAAGGTGGGTATGAGTGAGTATAATACTTTATAAATAAGAGGCTACGACAGGGACCGAGAGGAGGAATTAGTTTTGGTCTCCTGATGATCTTGAGCTTCCCGTGTTCGCCCCGAACACACAACTCGAGTTCATCAATAATAACTCATACCACTAAAGAGTTATTATTGAACTACCGCACCAATCCCATATTACTATATGGGCTCCTACTTATCATGAGTGTGTTAGTCTCCCTGTGTTTAAGACATAGAATGCCCACTAATTAAATGAGTTATTGACAACTCACTTAATTAATATCTAGCTCCAAGAGTAGTACCACTGAACCTTATCGTTATGTCAGACTAAGTCCACCTGCAGGGTTTACATGACCATCTTTATGAGCTCCTCTTGGGGACATTATCAACCTAGATTAGTAGGACACAGTTTCCTTCTATAATCAACAACACACACACTATAAATAATATCATTTCCCAACTTATTGGGCCTCTTGATTTATCGAACTAAATCTCACCCATTGATAAGTCAAAGAAATAAATACTAGATATATGTGTTTGTTATTATATCACGATTAAGAGCACACACTTCCATAATAACAAAGGTCTTGTTCTTTTATTTAGTCAGTATAAAAAGAACTTATCTTAAATGATCCCGCTCAATACACTCAGAGTGTACTAGTGTAATTTTATAGTTAAGATAAATTAATACCAAATTACACTACGACTATTCCAATGATTTGTTCCTTTTCATCTTAGTCATGAGCTAATGTTTATAATTTATAAAGAATTGATAACATGATCTTCTATGTGTGACACCACACACCATGTTATCTACAATATAAATTAATTGAACAACTACACTTGGTATATAAATGTAGACATTTGACCAATGTAATTCTTTATTTCAAAATAAAATGTTTACAAAAACCTAGGCTTTTAGTATACACTCTAACAATCTCTCACTTATACTAAAAGACTATGTTGTCATCAATGCTGCCATACATCTGATTCCCATTTCTTCAACATGCCGATCGAAAGCTTTCGCCGGAAGGGCCTTAGTGAAAGGATCTGCCAGGTTATCCGCTGATGCAATCTTGGTGACAACAACTTCTCCTCGCTTTACGATATCTCGTATCAGGTGGTACTTGCGCTCTATGTGTTTACTCGCCTTATGGGCTCGTGGTTCTTTCGAGTTTGCTACTGCACTGCTATTATCACAATAAATTGTGATGATTTTGGGCAAACCAAGAATCACATCTAAGTCCATTAGAAAGTTCCTGAGCCACACAACTTCTTTGGCTGCCTCAGAGGCTGCCACATACTCAGCTTCCATGGTTGAGTCAGAAACGCATTTCTGCTTAACAGTCCTCCATGCAATGGCTCCACCTCCTAAAGTAAACACAAAGCCAGATGTAGACTTACTATTGTCCATATCTGATTGGAAGTTAGAATCCGTGTAACCCACAGGGAGCAAATCATCTGCTTGGTAAACTAGCATATAATCTTTGGTCCTTCTCAGGTACTTTAATATATGCTTTACAGCAGTCCAATGTCCTTGTCCAGGGTTACTTTGATATCTACTAACCATGCTCACGGTAAAATAGATATATGGTCTCGTGCATAGCATTGCATACATTAGACTTTCGACAGCCGAAGCATAAGTAGGAATGGCAATGGGGTGGGGTGGGGATGGGTTTATCATCCCCATCCCCGTCCCCGAATTTTATCCCCGCCCCCATCCCCACCCCCATACCCGATTTTTTCTAATCGGGGAATCCCCAAACCCGACCCCGCAGGGATTAAATCCCCATCCCTGCCCCGATCCTCGATTTTTTTATCGGGGAATCCGATCCCCGCCCCGTCCCCGACCCCATCCCCGATTTTAGGAAAAAAATATTATATCAACTTACTTTCATTATTTTCTATCCATCCTATTGTATAATCAAAAGAAAATAAATAATACAGCAATGCGATAGATTCTCAAAACACTACCAATTCACAACAATATTTTCACAAAAGTATCGATGAAACTGTCTACAACAAGAGTTATTTCCTTGCAAGAATAACGACATCACAACTCGCCCGTCGAGATGCTCACAAGTCACAAGTTCCCTTTTGAACTATTGTCTCCATGTTAATCTGAACAGCAAAGAGCCAAGAGTGAGTAAAATAACCGAGTGCGAAATAAGGAAAATTCAATGAGTAAACAGGAGGAAAATCACAACAAGAAAGGCATGAGTATTTGAAAGCAGTTAGAACAAGAATTAGTTTCACTGTGTTTTGATAGTTACATGAAGAGAATTAAATAGCAAAAATGCATCTGCATTTTAAAGCAAATTATATCTGCTAGGGGAATTACTTTAAATCTGTGAATAAGCTTAAAGTGTACCATAATCAATTAAGAGAAATGAAAAATTAGTAGAAAGATATGAGAGTTAGCTTTTGTACATACAGATATTTATCTTCTCGTTCTCACTTTCTTCTTTTAGCATGTATATTTCTAACATAATCACCCATATCCAACGTTGTTAGAGATTAGATGATATTTAAGAATGGTTAACAAATTTTACATAGCGATGTAGAACTAAGAGGTAAAGTAGCATTTCTCCATTTCACTCACTCCCTTTTAACATGCTGATTTCTAACAATATGAATCAAGCACTGTGTATAGTACCTGTACATGGAACCCTATGGGACCAAGTTTTTAGATCATGCTCTCGATAATGAGGACATCAAATATGTGAGTATATTGCACTATACTTGATCATTAGTACATATTGACAACATCATACAATATTCTTGGTTATTAGCTATGCAAAATAGAATTTTTTATCTTCTTGTTCTCACCACTGGGTAGAGATGAAGGACTGAATCTAACACCATGTTAAGTTACAAAAGACAACCTAGTCCAACCGAAAATGAAGGCACTTACTTGGGAACCACTTGGTATTCAAGCAAACTAAATTATCTTCGCTATGTGGGGGTAAGAGCCTCTATTGGAGTCCTTGATCTGATCCAGTTTTTGAAATCTATTTCTGCATAAATGTTGACAGGGAATTTGAATGAGATTAAATTTATCATATTATCCAATAAAAGCAAATAACAGAAACTATCACATTATCCAACAAAAGTAAATAGAAAAAAAGACATATAGATTATAGAGTTACTATCTATGACCATCACATTAAATTTACCATCGCATTAAATTCTAACATTCTATGGAATTACTATCTGTGACTGTGCATGACAATGACTCTGACTCCTACAAAATAATAAGACATATAGAAAAAAGATTAATTAAATTTTAAACACTTTAATACAATAATAAAAATAACTCACCTCTATGTCAGCATCATTATCAAACTTTTGATCACTTGAAATTGTAGAATCTAATAAGATAAAATGAATAACAAATATTATAATGAAAACTGATAAAGAAATAGAAACAATTTCATTTGAAAACTATTTAATACCTTGAATTTCACTCCATAACTAATCTCGAGCACACATCAAAGCTTCAACAGTTTTAGAATGAAGTCTACTACGGTGAGCATTTAAAATTCTCCCACTAGCTGAATGTTGATTCGGAAGCAACGGTCGTCACGGGAATGGCCAACACATCCTTAGCAATATCATGCAAAATAGGATATTTGATCCCATTTGTCTTCCACCAACATAAGATATCAAACTCACTTGTTCTTGGCAAAAGAGACTCTTCTAAATAATAATCCAAGTCCGACTTCTCATGTTCAGTACTATTATTAGAATCCATGAACATCTCAAATTTATCAGCATAAGTACCACGCTTAGGAAGTGGAGGCCTTAAAGAAGAAGATTTTGAATTTTTCACTTTCTGTGATTGTTTGGATTTCTTCTCATACTCTTCAACCATGTCACACAACTTTTTATTTAGTTTTTCAATCTCATAAGAAGACATATCACCATAAACAAGAGGATAATAGAATTGAACTGTCTTCATCTTGTACCTTGGATCTAAAATACTCCCAATTGCTAATAAACAATTCATTACATCCCAATATTTTTCAAACTTTACTTTCATATTTGTTTCCATTGTTTTCACCACATTATCATCAGAGAGAAGTCAATCACCAATTGCCAACTTAATATCGCAAATAGTAGAGAAGAAAAGATTTATAGTGGGATACTTGGTCCCCGAAAATAACTCTGTGGCATCAAAAAATATCTCCAATTTAGAAGAAATCTCTCACTTTTGACCAATCTTCTTGTGTGGGAACTCATTTATATAAAGTTTCACGTTGTTTCAAACGAGCAAACACAACTTCATATTCCAATGCAGTGTTAAGCATTAAATATGTAGAGTTCCATCGTGTTTTATAATCAAGTTCTAGTTTCTTTGTGCTTGGAACCTTCAATTGTCGAGCTATTTCAATAAAATTTTCATCTCTTTTTGGTGTTGCTATCCAAAATGCGACACTATAACGAATTGTTTCAATGCTATCACTAATTAATTCTAGTCCATCCCTCACAACCAAATTCAAAATATGGGCACAACACCGCATGTGAAATAATTTTCCTTCTAAGATAAGTGAACTCGGAGGAAGCTTGTCCAGAATAAGCTCAATCATAGCATCATTAGTTGTGCAATTATCAATGGTTAAAGTGGATAACTTATGATCCAAGTTCCAATCCAAGAGGCAATCAACAAGTGCATTTGCGAGAACCTCAGTAGTACGTGGACACAGTACATATATAAACCTAGTAAAAAAATATAATGCATTTTAATGATAATAGTAATATTATTAATGGTAAATGCAAGTATAAAGTTCAAGAGAAAAAACTTTACCTGACAAGCCGACTTTGTAATTTCCATGAAACATCGATGAAGTGTGAAGTGATGGCCATGAATCCTCTTTGCTGATTACTTGCCATCCACATATCAGTTGTCAACGCAATTCGACTAGCATTTGAGTCTAATAATTTCATTGTTTTATTTCTTTCATACTCGAATATCTTCATGATGTCAGTCTTGATTGTGTTTCGGGAAACAACTTTAAATATTGGTTGCAATGCATGAGAGTACCTTCTAAAGCCAACATGATCAACCATAGATAACGTGTACTCATGCAATATAATCATATTTGAAAGCTCTGTCCTCGCTTGATCTTGGTTGAAATGGTATGCCCCAAATTGCATTGTCCCATCATTGGATTTTGCTGGCTGCAATAGAGATTGTTGTATGGTCTTCTGTTTTTTGTGCAAGCATGTTTTCATGTGGTCAAGTAAATGCTTGGTACCATTCTTAGTATCACCACCTAAGGTTTTCTTACAATCATTGCAGATCGCTTTCCATTTTCCTCCAATTAGTTTTTTCTCAAAATGATCCCATGCAATAGATCTAAATTTTCTTTTTGTTCCAACATCTGTACCTGAAATTTCAGCATCTAAAGTGTTATTTAGAGTTGCTTCGTTTGCCTCAATTGGAACACTCTCATTTTGTGAATGTGATGCTGTCGATGCAAGAACTTGACTTCCCATAGTTGGAATAGTTTGCATAGTACCCTCAACCTTGTTATCATTAATTTCCATCTGAAATGATATATCATAAGATCAAAAAATCATAGTCTACTCATTCACATAATCCCTACATTAACAAGAATTTGTAAAGCAAGCCAAAAATAGATAGCATCATAATTCATAAGCATCAGATCATCTCAAAAGACACCAGCAAAATATCATTTGTATTTGAAAATGAAACAAAATAAGGTAATATTTTTTGAAATAGAATTCATGAATCTAGGAAGAAAAAGAGAAGAGAGAAATTGGCACAAACAAAAACTTAAAATATGGCTCACCTCATTGATGATGGGAACAAGTGTTGATGACATATGAGGATTGTAGGATGTGCAGGCCAACAATATCGACAGGAGACTAGAGAGGCACAGGGCAAAGATCAAACTTGGAAGGGAGGCACTGGCAAGGAGGGATGACAGGAGACTAGAGAGGCTGGAGGGTTTGCCGCGAGACTAGAGAGGTTGGAGGGTTTGACGCGTCGAAGGGAGTGGCATCGACGGAGATCTACACAATGAAGGGAGTGACATCGGTGGAGATCGACGAGACAAAAGGAGCGGCGGCGTCGAACTGTCGAAGGGAGTGGCGACGAAGCAAGCGACGACAAAGGATTAAAGGAAGCAGCGTCAAATGGTAAAGGGCAGAAGACGTAGGATTTAGGAATTAGGGATTTCTTTTTTACCTTATATTATTAGTATTAACATTGTTATTATTATTAAAACCGGGGCGGGTTCGGGGATGGGGATAACATACCCATACCCGCCCTGATTTAATTTCGGGGATTTTAAAAATCCCCGAACCCGAACCCATACCCGAATTAACTCCCCGAACCCGTCCCCGTTTCGGGGTTTCCCCACGGGGCCCCGAACCCGTGGGGAAAATTGCCACCCCTAAGCATAAGGAACTGCCTTCATGTCCTCTATCTCCTTTGATGTCTTCAGAAACATCTCTTTAGATAAAGCTACTCCATGTCTAAAAGGTAGAAAACCTTTCTTGGAGTCTTGCATGCTAAAATGAGCTAGGATTGTATTGATGTATGAAGCTTGGGATAAGCACAACATTCTTTTCTGGCGATCCCTTATTACTTTGATCCCAAGAATATGTGCACATTCTCCCAAGTCCTTCATATCGAATTGCTTGGACAACCATACCCTTACTTCTGACAACACCTTGATATTGTTTCCAACTAACAAAATGTCATCTACGTATAGTACAAGAAATACCACCACGTTTCCATCACACTTCTTGTATACACAAGACTCATCCAGATATTGAATAAATCCATATGACTGGATTACTTCATTAAACCAGATGTTCCAAGATCTTGAAGCTTGTTTCAGTTCATAAATAGACCGTTTTAGCTTGCACACTAGATGCTCTTTGCCTTTTTCAATGAACCCCTCTGGTTGCTTCATATGGATGTTCTCTTCAAGACTTCCATTAAGGAAAGCTATCTTGACATCCATTTGCCAAACCTCATAATCCATATGAGCAGCAATACATAAGAATATCCGGATAGACTTAAGCATAGCTACTGGCGAAAAGGTTTCTTCATAATCGATTCTCTCTTTCTGAGTATACCCTTTCGCAACAAGCCTCGCTTTGATGGTTTCTACCTTCCCATCTATCTCTCTTTTCCTTTTGTAGATCCACTTACATCCAACGGCTTTTACACCATTAGGTGGTTCTACAAGCTCCCAAACCTTATTATAATACATAGATTCTATTTCAGAATTCATCGCTCTTTGCCAAGATATTGCATCTTTATCTTGGAGTGCTTCGTCATATGTCCGGGGATCAGGTTCATGTTTACCAAGGATTAAGTCCGAAGACTCTCCTAAAAACATGAATCTTTCAAGTTGCCTCACAATCCTCCCACTATGACGAGGCACTGTCTGTGGTTGTGTATCATTTGTGATACGTATTGCAGTTTCTTGTGATATTTCATCTTGTACTGTTGGTACTAAGTTAGGCCTATTCTCTCTTATTTCTGCTAGAACAATTTTACTCATGGGTTTGTGGTCCATTATATAATCTTCCTTTAAAAATCGAGCATTGGTGCTAACAATGATCTTCAGATTTTTAGGATTATAAAACAAACCACCTTTCGTTCCTTTGGGATATCCTATAAACAAACAAACTTCTGTTCATGATTCCAACTTGTCAGTGTCTCCCTTCAGCAGATGTGCTGGACTACCCCAAATCTGAATATGTCTTAGACTAGGTTTACGCCCATTCCACAATTCTGTGGGAGTAGAAGGTACTGATTTAGAAGGTACCAAGTTCAGAATATGCACTGCCATTTCCAGGGCATATCCCCAAAATGAATTTGGTAATTCGGAATAACTCATCATCGATCTAACCATTTTCATAAGAGTCCTATTCCTTCGTTCTGCCACACTATTCTGTTGGGGTGTATCAGGTGCAGACAATTGGGATTGAATCCCAGCCACTGATAAGTAATTCCTAAACTCTCCAAAGAGGTATTCGCCACCACGATCAGACCGTAGTGTCTTGATACTTTTACCATGACGTTTCTCCACATCAGCCCTGTACTCTTTGAACTTATAAAAGCACTAAGACTTGCGGCACATCAAGTAAATGTATCCATATCTTGAATAATCGTCTATAAAAGAGACAAAATATTCGTAACCACCTCTTGCCTGGATAGACTGTCACGCCCCAGAGGAGTCCCTGTCCAAAGAAATTTCGGCAGCACCTCCCCTGTACGGGTGACAATCTAAAGCATTTCTACAGGCATAATATACATCAGCCACAAGAGGCTGGAATATACACACAACCACGCAGTTATATATATATCATCAGCCTACTCGGCTGAAACAAAACCAATACAGCGGATAAACATAAAATACAAGCCCATACAAAACCAAATAAAACACTGTTAGCCGGCTAGGCTTACACCACACAACCAAAACAACACTCCGAACACAAAACCGGAACACAATGCTAAGTACACAAATACATATACCAAAAATAACAATAAACAAAGGCAGAGATAGGTCTTCTGATGTGACGTGGGGACCGGCAGCCAAGATACTCCAAGCGTCTCCATAAATAACCTAGTACCTGAAAAAAATAGTGCCCACGGGGGTGAGTTCAACAACTCAGCAGATACCTAGTTGACATGTATAGTAAACTATAACAAATAGTAATAACTATGGAGTACAGTCTCCTGATCAAAAGAAGGTAATGCATAATAGAAAAGGCTGAAGAGTACTGTACTCACCAGAGCCACCTATCAGAATAATCAGGTCGTCAGACCGGAAGTGTCATAAATCCTGTATGCATGTCAAACATATGCATCCATCCAAATGCAGCATATAAGTGCAGCAAACACAAGCAGTAAATGCATAAATGTGTATGATGCCAATGATGCGTCCTGGTCACCCCTGACGCCAGTCAGTCATCTCACACACAATAGTGAGGCCGAGTGGGTAGGGCTGTGACAACCGTGCACTCTAGCATCACTACACCTGATGAGGGAGTGAGTGGACGGGATGCTGTCGGAGTACTCCTGTCCTGTGACCCCAAATCATAAATGGGGGAGCTCAATGCTCTCACCTCCCGGTACACGATGAAGGGGAGGTATCTCTGCCGGCTACCACGCTGAGTCACCTGACCAACGGAGCCAAATAGAGTCCACCGTCTGCCGGCTACTACGCTGCTACACTAAATGCCAGCCGAGCCAAACAGAGCGGAACTGTCTGCCGGCTACCACGCTGAGTCCTCAGACCAACGGAGCCAAACAGCAGAACCGCCACACACCTGTCTGATATACCACTAACCCATGAGTGGTGGTGTGTGCAGTACATGTAACTGGCGATGTGCTCAACCATAGTGGAGCCGACAATCGCGCAGCATGCAATCATGATGCATGACACTAAGCATGGCAATAAACTGATCAGCATAACCATATCCATATACATAAAATGAGTATCATAATATCGATGGTCAAATACGAAGATCTAAAGTACACAGGTCAGATAGGATATCAAAAACCAAGGTCCTGAACATAACAAGCATGGTATGCCACTACTTCTCTGAGCATATATATATATATATAATCATGTGGGTACTAGCATAAAATGCATATCAGGTGAGCAAACAAGCATGTTACAGGTATCCAAAAGTGACAAACCGAAACAATGACGAACATAATTATTACTAAAAGCTATGACCTACTAGACATATCAACAAGACATATCAAAAAGATAAGTCAAGGTACCCGCCTCCAATAGAAGGGTCCAATCCGATCCAAATTCGACGTCAAGATGCTCGTCTCAAATCAGAGTCCTGTAATACATATTATCCAGATTTAGCTAATTTCATATAAATAAATTAGCTAAATCAAATCCTCGAGGAGCTATCATAAATCTAGATCCAATTATAAATCCAAATTGGATCATCTAACTCCTCAATCATTTCTTAACTAATCCATTCAAATTAGGTCTTGAAATAAACATAATCCATCCCAACAACTTAATCCAAATCAATTCATAAGAACTCACCCAAATACTAAATCCAAATGAAACCCAAGAAATCATTTTCTATTCAATAACCAAATGTCCATAATAACCTGAGCACCTTACCTTCTTTTCACCAAACTATTTATGTGATCCACAACCAGAATGGTTGCTGCTAGAATCAAGATCAACCCCACAACACTCGCCAGCCCGAAATCAGTAGAGCAATAATGCTACTGATCGAATATGCCATTCTCTGTAAATGGAAAACAACCTTTGGTGACTGAAATTCATATCTAAGGTTATCAACAAGTTTAGGTTAAAAGATTCGTTACCCATACATCCTTCTCCAGTGACTGCAACATCCCAAATTTAATCTCGCACAAAGAAAGGCAGCGACAAATCAAGTTGATCAGGAGGTGACGCTCACCATAACTGACGGCTAACTCTTTGGGGTGGTCACAACCAGCACAAAGGGTGAATCTGATGCATGCAAAGGGATGCCGGCTCGGAATAAAGCAACGGCACAGTGGTCACAACAGCGGTGAGAGGTCCTAGGGCAGAGGGGAAAACCCTAGAGCACCAGTAGGGGAGGAGAATAATACGAGGAAGGACTCGGCCAGCGGCCGTGCGGGTGGTGGCTGAGATCTCTGCGGCGACGAGGCAACAACAGAGGCAAGGAAATGGCGTTGGCTGGCTAGGGCACGGCGACGGCGCTGGTTTCCAGTGACCAGCGGTGTCTCGTGAGCGCAAGGAGGAGTCGGCCACTCGGCGCGATAGGAAAGAGGAAGAGTCGGTGCTGCTCGGTCGGAAAAGGGAAAGAGATGGGGAAACTGAAACTTGGCCGGCGTCGATCGGAGAGGAAAGGGAAGGAAGAACCGTCGGTGTCGCATGGGTAAGGGCAAGGCGTCAGCACTGTGCTGAGTCGGATCTGGTGGCCGGCGGTCCTCGGGCTGTGGCCGGCGGTAAGAGGTGAGGAGCTGGGTCGGCGGCGGTGCTAGGGCCGGCGACGGCGGTGCTAGGGCACGCTGGAGAGGTGCCGGGCAAGGCGGCTCGGGTGCGCGAGGGAGAGGCACGCACAGGTTCGGGGAAAAAAAAAGAAACGGAGGAATAAAGAAAATAAAAAGAAATAAAAGAAAAGGAAATGTAAATATAAACATTTCCTCGCTTAAATGGGTAGCCTAAATAGGCTTTCCCGGAACTTTTTTTTCCCCCCGTTAACTTGTCCGTACGAGCTCCGAAAAATTCCCGAAATTTTTTCAAAAATTCTGGAAAATTCCCTTATTAATATTTACCTATTTTCCGGTATTTTACATTCTCCCCCACTAATAAAAATTTGGTCCCCAAATTTCGTTATCTACCATCAGCAAGTAATAACAACAAGTAAAGAGTATAAATGCTGAATGGTAAATTAAATCACATACCTCAAGGGAAAAAAAAATGGGGGGTATCGTGTTTGGATAGTATCCTCGAGCTCCCAAGTAGCTCCTCATCCGAATGATGCTGCCATCCGACTTTAACCAGTCGGATAGTTTTGTTCCGCAACTGACGCTCTCTCCGGTCAAAAATCCGTACTGAAACCTCCTCATAAGTGACGTCAGGCCGAACGGGAACTGATATATCTGTCAGCACAATGCATCGGGTCGGGTGCGTATCTTCTCAGCATAGATACGTGGAATACATAGTACACGCCTACCAAGGACGGTGGTAATGCTAGCCAGTATGCTACCGCTCCAATCCTCTCCAAGATCTAGAAAGGTCCAATGTATCGCGGAGCTGGATTACCTTTGAGGTAAATCTCTTCACCCCTTTCGTGGGTGAATCTCGCAGAAATACATGGTCGCAAATGGAGAACTCTAAGAGTCTCCGACTCCGGTCAGCATAACCCTCTTCTGGTAGTCCTGTGCCTCTGACACTCTCCGTCTAATAGTACGGACCAACTCTGCCTCATACTGAGCTCTACGAAGTCCCAACAACTGGGCCTCCCCAACCTCATCCAGAGGTTGGGTGTCCGACAGAGCCTACCATACAACGCTTCAACGGTGGCCTTTGGATAGCCGAAAGCAAACTGTTGTTGTAAGCGAATTCTACCAATGGCAAATGGTCCTCCCAACTGCCTCAAAATCCAATACACGTGACCTCAGCAAATCCTCTAGAGTCTGTATGGTCCGCTCTGACTGTCCATCTGTCTACGGATGGAAAGTTGTATTGAAACAGAGCTGCGTGCCCAAGACCTGCTGCAGACTTTGTCAAAAACAAGACGTAAACCGGGGGTCTCTATCCGAAATAACAGTCAACGGAACACCACGTGATCTGATAATCTCCCGACAAAACAGATCTACCAATCGATCCAGGAAACCAGTCTTCCGGATCGCTAACGAATGCGCGGATTTGGATTAATCGATCAACGATTACCCAAATCGCGTCATGACCTCGTCGTGTCCTCGGCAAACCCACCACAAGTCCATGGTAATGTGTTCCCATTTCCACTCGGGAATTGGAATCCGCTGAAGTAATCCAGCAGGTCTCTGGTGCTCAGCCTTCACCTGCTGACAGACAAGACATCTAGCTACAAATTCTGCGATGTCATTCTTCATACCGTTCCACCAGTAGGAACGCCTCAAATCTTGATACATACGGGTCCCGCCTGGGTGGATCGCAAATCGAGAGCAATGAACTTCCTGAAGTAGCTCCTGTAAGACCGGATGAGACTGAGGTACGCATAATCTGTCTCGGAAGTATATAATACTCTCCTCGTCTCGTGTAAACTCGGTCTGTTGCCCGGAAGCTATCTGACTGCTAATGAACTTCAAATGCTGATCACCAGCCTGGGCCTCTCGGATCCTCGTCCTGATCGACGACTGAGCAACCATGGTAACAAGTATACCCTGCTCTGTAGGTCCCTACTCCTCAAGGTCTAACTCAGAGAAACCCTGAATCAAGTCCGTAACCACAACTCGGTGGCAAGCCAAAGTCCCTCTAGACTTCCGGCTAAGTGCATCGGCAACCACATTAGCTTTTCCCCATGTGATAGCTAATGATACAATCGTAATCCTTCAAAAATTTCATCCATCTCCTCAGTCGGAGATTAAGTTCCTTTCTAAGTGAACAGATATTTGAGACTCTTATGGTCAGTGAAAATCTCAAATGTCACACTGTATAGATAATGCTGCCAAATCTTCAAGGCAAAAATAATGGTGGTCATCTACCAATCATATACTGGGTAGTTCTCCTCATGCTCCTTCAACTACCGAGAAGTAGGAGACTACCCTGTTGTGCTGAAACAAAACAGCGCTCAAACCATGTAGAGATGCGTCGGTATAGAACAAGAATCTGTCCTCTCCAGAAGGTAAAACCAAATCGGAGCAGACACTAGTCTCCGCTTCAGCTCCTGGAAGCTGGTCTCGTAGTCCTCGAACCACGTGAACTTCACGCCTTTCCTGGTCAGGCGTGTCATTGGCGTAACAACGCGTGGAAAATCCCCAACGAATCGTCTGTAATATCGAGCCAGACCAAGGTAGTTGCGAGTCTCCTATATAGACTACGACTACTCCCAACGACAACAAACTCAATCTCCTGTGGAACCACAGTATACCCTACTGGTGACTGTGTGTCTCAAACATCTCATAGGAGACAACCAAAATACGCACTACTGATCTTCGCATATAGATGTTCCCATCGAAACATCTCTAGAACTATGCAAAGATTATGTGCGTGACTCACCGCGAATCCGAAATAGATCACAACATCGTCAACAAAGACAATGGAAACCGATCCAAACATCCTGGAAATACTAAAATCATCAAGTCTCTGAAAACATCTAAGGCTTCCCAAGCCCTAATGGTAAAATCAAGACACAAAATGTCCGTATCACAGACATTCCTAACCATAAGATCTCTGATAATAAGTCAAAAATCTAATTACCAACAACATAAATCACCAAGGAATAGATACTCTAGTGTGAGAGCAACGCTCCATCACACGAAATACCACATATGTGGGAGCAACGCTCTACCACAAACAATCCGTAATAAGTGGGAGTAACGCTCCACCACAATAATCCAAAATATGTAAGAGCAATGCTCTATCACAAACCAACAATAATATGTGGGAGCTCCGCTCCACCACAAACGATCCATAAACGTCCAAGGCACCTAACTATCCAACTAGAGGCTGCACGAGATCACTCAACCACATATCACTGTGGCCAGCCAAAGGTATAACAATCCAGCAATCACATCAAACTCATCGTCAAATCTATCAATATCGTAGTGAGTCACCCACTGATAAGAATATGGGTTTACAGGGTAATCCAACAAATGACATAATATAGACACTCCACATTATGCATTCAACATAAGTAGAATCATCATGATGCTACCAACAATACACCTGGCGCACGTGCTCACACAACATATGTATGATCGACATAATCCTCCAATTTGTACACACCACACATACTCACAATATAGGTATAATTCATCGTGATACCTCCAACACTGCATACCGAACCCGTATGCATATATCAACATAGGTATAATCAACAATACACCTCAACAACACTCACATGACATATATACACCTATGCCAAGAATATAATCAACATAATACTTCCAACATTTCATAATAAACACAAGTGTACCCATAAACCAAATATAATCCACAAGATACCTCGAATCTTACACTGAACACATATGCTCATATCACAATTCAAATTAAATCGACAAAATACTTCCAATATGACACTCACACCCATGTGCACATACCACGACATAGATTTAAATTGATAAGATACCTCCAATATGTCAATCAGACACGTACAGCTAACAAAAAAAAACTATAATCCACAAGGAACCTACAATAACCATATCTATATGTGACTACTCACACTACCTGCATATGAACTATCATCATAGAACTCCTACAACTCATAACAATCATATGTAACTACCACATAAATATGCAAAATCAGCATATTTAATCCAATCCACCTTGCATTCTGAAATGGCAGGGTCACCTTCTAAGTTATCCAACTAGGTACATACAGTTAAAATTAACGTACCCCTGGAATAGGATACATCGATCCTCTATCGACTGACCAAATCGTCAATAGTATATGGCTAATTCAATTCTTTCCCACGTCAGTATAAGCTAGGTACTTGATGTGCTCAAGATATCCAACTAAGCACGAATAACCCAAGATTCAAACATCTAAAAGTAAAGTAGGTCAATCCCCTACTGATCGGATCAACAAAACTAATTGGTCATCTACTAACTAATCAAGAATAAATAAAGCCTCTACAAGCATCTAAGGTAAATCGATCACGACTACCCAAGTCGACAAACGTCAATCTATCTTCTACTGACCGATCAAACAAGAGTAAATCTATTATCTACGGATGAAATTAACTAAGATAACATGGTATACTACTGGCTAGATCAACATAAAGATATAGATACTATCCACTACACAGCTAATAATAGCAGAGGCAGGTATGTGCCTCCATCTGCTAACCAACTAGAAATAACAAAAACTAAAAACTACTGGTGTATGATATGAAAAATCACTAGAAACTGTAACCCTTAATCTCTATCAAAGTCTACCATAATCAGTGATTTACCTAACACAAAAAATATATGCTATATCAACTAGATAGGTACTAATAAAGAATACTAATACATGTCATAGACTGTAATAGTGAACAGGGCATAAACTAATAAAAAAGGTAGGATAACATATTCCAACATACCTCCTATAGCTTGGAGATGTCCTGCTGCTGCCAGGTCCCAAAATCCGAAAAAGTCACATCGAGAAGATCAAAACACGAAATTCGAAATACAGGGAAAATAAGACTCGTAAGTCGATCCCTGATTGATAAATCTCAAAAATCCAGAACACATAGCAAGTATCGTATACTTGCTCTGATACCACTAAATTGTCACGCCCCAGAGGAGTCCCTGTCCGAAGAAATTTCGGCAGCACCTCCCCTGTACGGGTGACAATCTAAAGCATTTCTACAGGCATAATATACATCAACCACAAGCGGCTGGAATATACACACAACCACGCAGTTATATATATATCATCAACCTACACGGCTGAAACAAAACCAATACAGCGGATAAATATAAAATACAAGCCCATACAAAACCAAATAAAACACTGTTAGCCGGCTAGGCTTACACCACACAACCAAAACAACACTCCGAACACAAAACCGGAACACAATGCTAAGTACACAAATACATATACCAAAAATAACAATAAACAAAGGCAGAGATAGGTCTTCTGATGTGACGTGGGGACCGGCAGCCAAGATACTCCAAGCGTCTCCATAAATAACCTAGTACCTGAAAAAAATAGTGCCCACGGGGGTGAGTTCAACAACTCAGCAGATACCTAGTTGACATGTATAGTAAACTATAACAAATAGTAATAACTATGGAGTACAGTCTCCTAATCAAAAGAAGGTAATGCATAATAGAAAAGGCTGAAGAGTACTGTACTCACCAGAGCCACCTATCAGAATAATCAGGTCGTCAGACCGGAAGTGTCATAAATCCTGTATGCATGTCAAACATATGCATCCATCCAAATGCAGCATATAAGTGCAGCAAACACAAGCAGTAAATGCATAAATGTGTATGATGCCAATGATGCGTCCTGGTCACCCCTGACGCCAGTCAGTCATCTCACACACAATAGTGAGGCCGAGTGGGTAGGGCTGTGACAACCGTGCACTCTAGCATCACTACACCTGATGAGGGAGTGAGTGGACGGGATGCTGTCGGAGTACTCCTGTCCTGTGACCCCAAATCATAAATGGGGGAGCTCAATGCTCTCACCTCCCGGTACACGATGAAGGGGAGGTATCTCTGCCGGCTACCACGCTGAGTCACCTGACCAACGGAGCCAAATAGAGTCCACCGTCTGCCTGCTACTACGCTGCTACACTAAATGCCAGCCGAGCCAAACAGAGCGGAACTGTCTGCCGGCTACCACGCTGAGTCCTCAGACCAACGGAGCCAAACAGCAGAACCGCCACACACCTGTCTGATATACCACTAACCCATGAGTGGTGGTGTGTGCAGTACATGTAACTGGCGATGTGCTCAACCAAAGTGGAGCCGACAATCGCGCAGCATGCAATCATGATGCATGACACTAAGCATGGCAATAAACTGATCAGCATAACCATATCCATATACATAAAATGAGTATCATAATATCGATGGTCAAATACGAAGATCTAAAGTACACAGGTCAGATAGGATATCAAAAACCTAGGTCCTGAACATAACAAGCATGGTATGCCACTACTTCTCTGAGCATATATATATATATAATCATGTGGGTACTAGCATAAAATGCATATTAGGTGAGCAAACAAGCATGTTACAGGTATCCAAAAGTGACATACCGAAACAATGACGAACATAATTATTACTAAAAGCTATGACCTACTAGACATATCAACAAGACTTATAAAAAAGATAAGTCAAGGTACCCGCCTCCAATAGAAGGGTCCAATCCGATCCAAATTCGACGTCAAGATGCTCGTCTCAAATCAGAGTCCTGTAATACATATTATCCAGATTTAGCTAATTTCATATAAATAAATTAGCTAAATCAAATCCTCGAGAAGCTATCATAAATCTATATCCAATTATAAACCCAAATTGGATCATCTAACTCCTCAATCATTTCTTAACTAATCCATTCAAATTAGGTCTTGAAATAAACATAATCCATCCCAACAACTTAATCCAAATCAATTCATAAGAACTCACCCAAATACTAAATCCAAATGAAACCCAAGAAATCATTTTCTATTCAATAACCAAATGTCCATAATAACCTGAGCACCTTACCTTCTTTTCACCAAACTATTTATGTGATCCACAACCAGAATGGTTGCTGCTAGAATCAAGATCAACCCCACAGCACTCGCCAGCCCGAAATCAGTAGAGCAATAATGCTACTGATCGAATATGCATTCTCTGTAAATGGAAAACAACCTTTGGTGACTGAAATTCATATCTAAGGTTATCAACAAGTTTAGGTTAAAAGATTCGTTACCCATACATCCTTCTCCAGTGACTGCAACATCCCAAATTTAATCTCGCACAAAGAAAGGCAGCGACAAATCAAGTTGATCAGGAGGTGACGCTCACCATAACTGACGGCTAACTCTTTGGGGTGGTCACAACCAACACAAAGGGTGAATCTGATGCATGCAAAGGGATGCCGGCTCGGAATAAAGCAACGACACAGTGGTCACAACAGCGGTGAGAGGTCCTAGGGCAGAGGGGAAAACCCTAGAGCACCGGTAGGGGAGGAGAATAATACGAGGAAGGACTCGGCCAGCGGCCGTGCGGGTGGTGGCTGAGATCTCTGCGGCGACGAGGCAACAACAGAGGCAAGGAAATGGCGTTGGCTGGCTAGGGCACGGCGACGGCGCTGGTTTCCAGTGACCAGCGGTGTCTCGTGAGCGCAAGGGGGAGTCGGCCACTCAGCGCGATAGGAAAGAGGAAGAGTCGGTGCTGCTCGGTCGGAAAAGGGAAAGAGATGGGGAAACTGAAACTTGGCCGGCGTCGATCGGAGAGGAAAGGGAAGGAAGAACCGCCGGTGTCGCATGGGTAAGGGCAAGGCGTCGGCACTGTGCTGAGTCGGATCTGGTGGCCGGCGGTGCTCGGGTTGTGACCGGCGGTAAGAGGTGAGGAGCTGGGTCGGCGGCGGTGCTAGGGCCGGCGACGGCGGTGCTAGGGCACGCTGGAGAGGCGCCGGGCAAGGCGGCTCGGGTGCGCGAGGGAGAGGCACGCACAGGTTTGGGGAAAAAAAAAAGAAACGGAGGAATAAAGAAAATAAAAAGAAATAAAAGAAAAGGAAATGTAAATATAAACATTTCCTCGCTTAAAGGGGTAGCCTAACAGGCTTTCCCGGGCGCCTTTTTTTTTCCCCTCGTTAACTTGTCCGTACGAGCTCCGAAAAATTCCCGAAAAATTTCCAAAAATTCTGGAAAATTCCCTTATTAATATTTACCTATTTTTCGGTATTTTACATAGACATAGGACCACATAAATCAGAATGAACTTGTTCTAATGCATCTTTGGCTTTATACCCCTTGGCCTTAAAAGGTCTCTTGGTCATTTTACTTTCCAAGAAAGATTCACAAGTTGGAAAGTTTTCCAACACTAATGAACCCAAGAGTCCATCGGCTATTAGCCTTTGAATCCTACTTAAGTTAATATGACCAAGTCTTAGATGCCAAAGATATGTTTGGTTCATTTCTGAAGGTTCCTTTCTCTTATTAGAATTAGAAGATGTGTTATTAATTTTCATTTATTGCTTTGTCGGAAAATTTGGATTTAAAGTATACAAATTACCTACTAATGTACCAGAATAGATAATAACTCTATTCTTCTTGAGGATAAGCCATCATCTT
This sequence comes from Zingiber officinale, assembly GCF_018446385.1. Taxonomy (NCBI): domain Eukaryota; kingdom Viridiplantae; phylum Streptophyta; class Magnoliopsida; order Zingiberales; family Zingiberaceae; genus Zingiber; species Zingiber officinale. Next base: position 104,886,247 of record NC_055995.1, on the reverse strand, counting down.
GAGGATATGATCTCTTACGGGTGTCCCCTCTGACATGGTGGTTGCCATTAACTTTCTCATTGCCTCTTGCCTAGCAGCCCGATTCTGGTGTCTGAAGAGTTCTTTGAGATTGTTCTTCATGTCATAAGCAGTTGGTAAATCCTGATGCTGATGTTGCAACACATTTGACATTGAAGCCAAAATGTAACACCGCGCCATCTCATCTGCCTTTACCCATTTCTTATGAGCCTCAATCTTCTCTTCACTAGAATCACTATTAGGCACATTAGGACAGACCTCCAACAATACAAATTTATAGCCTTCAGCAGTTAGGACAATGTCCAGATTTCTTTTCCAATCTATGTAATTGAGACCAGTAAGTTTGTTCTCTTTCAGTATAATGGCCAGTGGGTTGAAAGTCATCCTAAGAATTACAAAATAAACTTGGGTCAAGACTCTAAATTTAGAATAATATTGATTCCTTAAATAATATTATTTAAATTTACCAACACATCAAACACCTTGAATTTTGCATGCCACGATAGTGTGGATGTATACAAAATCAAACATTTGTAAGAGGAGGTTTTACCTATTAATTTTATTCTTGTCAACCTAACTTTATGACAAATAAAATTAATAGTTAGTTTTTCCTTCGATTGTACAAATAATAGCAGTGACTCCGATGGGGAGGATATTATTAAATGTGCCTAAGTGTATACCATTACTTGATACTTAGTCCATTAAATAGGATTGTGCCCCTTCAGATGGAGAAGATCACACGCTCCTAAATAATTTCCTATAACCATCCATAAAGAAAGTTTGATCTAGTGATCTGCAAACAAGCTCATCCGACGGGAAGGGAGGCACTCAGAGCCAACACACAAGTTTGTCGTATCACTTACAAATCAGTAATGGAGACCGTGGAATTTATTTACTAATCCCTCTCCCACTTAGTTATTTAAGGTGAGAAATTTTAACTACAAGCACACATCACAGCAAATAAAGCAACAAATATGGAAAAAATAATTTTCCAACTATTATGGCATTTTCCATCACTGTCCTCCACATGCTGCCAACCCTAATTGCTGCTATCTTTAGCCACCACAATCGGGTCCAGTCGCCGTATCTATCTTGCTTCCTTTTCTCTTGCGCCTTTGGTCCACAAAAAGTACCATGCCTTGCAAGGATACGATCCGCGACAAAAATATAATTTTACATATATCGATCCTATATTCCACAAAGGAATGTACATATTATCTAGATCGAAACAAAAATGTAAAATCCTAAAACTAATACAGCTCTTGCTGTATTTAATACATACAATCATGCACACAAAAAATACCCTTGACATGTCCAAGGGTCCAATCACACACAATCACATTAAGCCATAATAGTTAGAGTCTGCAACCACAAAGTTAGCATATCCTACTATTATCCTGCCTAAAATATGTATAACATGTGTATAATTTAAACTGAAAACCAAACACACAGAGGTAAACCCTAGTTCTGATACCAATTGTTGGTTGCTATGCGGAATATCATATCGGTTCCCCTATACAAAAATTTTATACAAGTCCTGAACCTTTACTAATAACCTATTATGTTCTTTAGAAATTAAATTAGGAATCGCAAATGGAACTTAACATTATTGATTCCAAATTGAACTTTGTTGGATCGAGAAGTGCTAGAGGGGGGGGGGGTGAATAGCGCTCGTGGCTATTTCGCGTTTCGGAATTGACTTTGTAAAACTCGACGAGTAATAAGAGTAATAAAGCAGTAGAAATAAAAGGCACACAATGCGAACACAGGTAGTTTACTTGGTTCGGAGCCTGTGATGACTCCTACTCCAAGGCCCGCGGTCGTTGACCTCTTTCGGTGGGAAACAACTATAGAATCGATAAAGTTTACAAGTATAACAATTACAGCTCAAATTAAAATAATGATCTTATACTGACAACAAGAGATGAAGAAACGAAGCTCCGGGTCGTCGGGAGGTTGTCGCAGCACTTCGGGATCGTGTCGTTAGCAGCTTGTCGCAGAAGGATCACTTGGACGAAGATATATGGAGTGCTGCCTCGAACCCCTCTTTTATACTGTGCTGGAGGCGCCTCCATGCCTGTCTGAGGTGCCTCCAAGCCCCGAGTCTACCGCGGAGATAAGCGCAGAAATTTTCCTCGCTTATCCAGCTTGAGGCACCTCCATGGCTTGTCCAAGGCGCCTCCAATCCCAGCTTCAAGGCGCCTCTAGCCCAGCTTCAAGGCGCCTCCAGCCTGGTCCGCTGACTTCTTCTGGCTTGCACCCGAGGTGCCTCCAAGCTCCATGGAGGCACCTCGGACACTGTTCATCCGAGGCTAAACTCTAGTTTTTGGCACTGCAAAACATGTTAGTTTACAAATACAAACACATCCTGCAAAACCAAGTTAGCACAGATATTAATCATGATAATAGAATATTCTGACAGTCTTCAGATTGTCCGGGTCTGACTTCCAATTTCTGATCGAAAATCCTAGGGCGACCCGACGCCTACTGTTCCCCCTGCGAGGAACGCGTCCTCACCTACTCTACTTAGCAGTTTTACATGTTGCCAGTACGATCCTCCAGATCGACTGGACTTTTGCTCGACGCTCGATACTTCCAGACTTTCTGCTGGACTTCCGCTTCCCGGCTCGTCCAGTCTTCCACCTGGTTCGCGACACCAGGACTTTCTACCTAGGGTTACCACCCCCTACGACTTTTGCTTGAAGCTCTCGACCCGCCAAGACTTTCCGCATAGGGTTACCGCCCCCTATGACCTAGGGTTACCACCCCCTAGGGTTTTTCACCTGCCTAATCGTAGCTAGGACTTTTGCCTAAGTACCATTTAGGACTTCCCTGCAAGCTCCATGAACCTTGTTAGATAACAACATAACCTTAACTTTGAATTCCTTTGCCATTATCAAAACAACGGTTCGATTGTCGGATGCTTCCCGCACCAACAATCTCCCCCTTTTTGATTATGACAACTGAAATTCAAAGTTAAGTAAAATAGATGCATAGTTAAGCCTAAATAAATAACTTTTAAATGCACGCATAGTTAAGCTAAAATTAACTTAAACTTTGTAAGGCTCCCCCTTAATAAAGACTCTCTTTATAAATTTTACTTTTGAATTTCCCTACTTTGAATTTCTCTACTCTCCCCCTTTGTCATTTATCAAAAATAAACAAGTCTAACTTTTCAAAAAGATTTGATAGTTAGAAAAATAGAGAATTAAATAAACATTAGGCTTTAACGAGGGATAAAGATTATAATTAATTTTCATTGTAAAATTTATTGAAATAAACATCTTTCAACTAAGTTTAAAAAGCTAATAAAACGTTGACTTTGAAGGATAACGTTAGCCAATTTTTGAAGCTTAGTTGAACTCTTTGAAAAATATGTTGAAAAACATATTGAAGCATACTTCAGGTAAGTTGGAATACTTTGAAAGTCTTAGCTAAATTTTAAAAATCTGTTAGAAAAATACTTAGTTAATTTTGAAGAGATTTGAAAGTCTTAAATAAATTCTAAAAGCTTTGTTGGTAAATATTTTCTTAATTTCGAAAAATCTTTTTAAACAATAATTTGGAAAGAGAGAAAATTAAGAAATGCTAAGTCCATAAACCGAATAAAGAGTTTCAAAATACTTAAAGGCAAAGGAGGATTAATAAGCTTAAAACCTTAATGTCCAAGCATGAGCTGAGTTAAAGAGATTGCAAATTAATTAATTTCTTTTAGTAAGGTATCAGAGCCCTAATGTCTAAGCATGAGTAAAAAAAATTTAAAATCAAGCACTTAAGTTCTTGGCCACATGTCTAACCATCTAGCTACTAGCTGATTCCCTAGAGGATAATAATTTTCATTTGGTTAGTCAAGTTACCACCCCCTAGGACCTAGGGTTACCACCCCCTAGGGGTTTTCACCTGCCTAACCACAGTTAGGATTTTCCTACAAACTTATTCAAGCACATTAGATAACAAAACAACTTAACTTGAACCCTTTGACATAATCAAAACATCGGTTCAATCATTAGATGCTTTCCGCACCAATAATCTATCCCTTTTTGATTATGACAACACATTTCAAAGTTAAGTAAAATTATGACAATTAAATATGAAATTATTAAGAAATTTAAACATGAGCATGAATGTAAAAATTTGTAAAACTTATGCTCCTCTTTATGTTTAAATTCTTAATTCTTAATTTTCTTTAATTATTTAACTTTGACTTTTCTCTCCCCCTTTGACATAAATCAAAAAGAATACCAGGAAGAGAAAAGAATAATTATTTTATTTTAGTTTAAGCTCCCCCTGAAGAGTAGCACTTTATCTAATGACTTAGTGTTTAAAAAAGAATTGTTTTACTTAAATTAGGAAATACCTTGGAAAATACTTAGTGCTTTCAACAAAAACCTTAGCAAAATTTAGCAAAACTTAAATTTGAAAGTAATTGCTTTGGTAAACACTTAGCTAAATTTGAAAAGCCTTTAAAAGATTTTGACAAACCCTTAAGAGTATTGGAAAATACTTAACTTCTTAAAAGGATTTTCTTTTAGTTTGAGTACTTAACTTTCAAAACTTAAAAGACACTTTGATAAATTTAGTACTTAGTTTTTGTGGATCAATTTTTTTTTTTTGAAATATTAAAAGAACTTAGTGTTGGTTGCTACTCGGAAAACCTAGAGGTTCCACTGTACAAAAATTTTGTACAAAGGTCTGAACCTTTTCCTAGCTACCATGTGTTCTTTTAAATTAAATTTTGGATCGTCTGCGGAACTTAACACGTTTGATCCAAAACTTAATCTATTCGTTCTTTTAGGTTTTGACTTGGGTCTCCTGCGGAACTTAACACGTTCGACCCAAATCACCTTAAGTTATTAATTCCATTAAATATTAATTTCCATAATTGGTTCCCAGTACTGACGTGGAGAGGCACATGGCCTTCTTGGATACGGGAGCAACCACCACCGACTAGACAAAACCTTTTATGGAAAGCTAATATTTAATTTCCTAAAATAACTTTAGGTTAACCGAAAAGAACAATCAAATGACAAGGGAAAGAAAACAAAAGAACACTATATCGAAAACAAATTCGAAACTCTAGAATCGTATGCCTCTTGTATTTAGTATTATTTCCAAAAATAACTAGTATGATGCGGAAACAAAAATTACTAGTTATACCTTTTAGAAAAACCTCTTGATCTTCTACCGTATTCCTCTTCTAACCTCGGACGTTGTGTGGGCAACGATCTTCCGAGATGAGAACCACCAAGCACCTTCTTCTTCCTTACAAGTTTCGGCCATCAAAACTTCTCCTAGGATGAAGAGGTTCGGCCACCACCACCATGCTCCAAGGGATGTTAGAAAAGAGGCTTCTTTTCTCTCCTTCTTCTCCTTCTTAGATCCGGCCACCAAAGCTATCTCCACCATGAGAAGGTTTCAGCCACACAAAGGAGAGGAGAGGAAAGAAAGGGCCGGCCACACCCAAGGAGAAAAGAGAGGAAAAATAGAATAGAGTCGTTAGCCTTGAAGCATCTTCTACCCCCTCTTTTATAATCCTTGGTCTTGGCAAATAAGGAAAATTTAATAAAAACTTCCTTAATTCTTTTGCCATTGAAAAGGAAAATTTATTTAATTAAAATAATTTTCTCTTTTCAAATTATAATGGCCGGCCACTCTTCTCCCCAAAATAAGGAAAGTTTTAATTAAAACAAAAATTAAAACTTCCTAATTTGTTTCTAGAAATTTATAAAAATTTCTCCAATAATTTTAATCCCTTCATGATTGGTTAATAAAAAGAAATTTTATAAATTAAAATATTTCTTTTAAACATGTGGATAATTTCCAAAAAGGAAAGTTATCTCTAAAAATTAAAATCTCCTTTCAATCTACAAATAAGGAAAGATATTAAATCTTTTCTTAATCTTTTGTAGAAACTAATAAAAGAGAATTTTTAATTTTTAAACTTTCTTTTAAATCATGAATATAATTAAAAGGAAAGTTTTTACCAAAATTAAAATCAACCTTTTAATCTACAAATAAGGAAAGAGATTTTAACTCTTCTCTTAATCTTTTGTAGAATCTTATAAAAGGAAGGATTTAAAATTTTAAACTCTCTTTTAAATTATATTATCCACATAAGAAAAATTTTAAAATTAAAATTCCTTTTTATTTTAATAGGGACGGCCACATGAATTCACCCATGAACATACCCATGGCCGGCCCTAGCTTGGTCTCCAAGCTAGCTCGGCCGGCCCCTATAGGATGGGTAAGAAGGTGGGTATAGGTGGATATAGTACTCTATAATTAAGAGGCTACGATAGGGACCGAGAGGAGGAATTGGTTTTGGTCTCCCGATAAAATTAAGCATCTCGTGCTCGCCCCGAACACACAACTTAATTTTATCAATAATAATTCATTCCACTAGAGAACTATTATTGAACTACCGCACCAATCCCAAATTACATTTTGGGCTCCTTCTTATCATGAGTGTGTTAGTCTCCCTGTGTTTAAGATAACAAATGTCCACTAATTAAGTAAGTTACTGACAACTCACTTAATTAATATCTAGCTCCAAGAGTAGTACCACTCAACTTCATCGTCATGTCGGACTAAGTCCACCTGCAGGGTTTAACATGACAATCCTTATGAGCTCCTCTTGGGGACATTCTCAACCTAGATCACTAGGACACAGTTTCCTTCTATAATCAACAACACACACTATAAGTGATATCATTTCCCAACTTATCAGGCTTATTGATTCATCTAACTAAATCTCACCCATTGATAAATTAAAGAAATAAATATCAAATATATGTGTTTGTTATTATATCAGGATTAAGAGCACACACTTCCATAATAACTGAGGTCTTTGTTTCTTTATAAAGTCAGTATAAAAGAAACGACCTCTAATGGTCCTACTCAATACACTCTAAGTGTACTAGTGTAATTATATAGTTAAGATAAACTAATACCTAATTACACTACGACCTTCCAATGGTTTGTTCCTTTCCATTATGGTCGTGAGCTACTGTTTATAATTTATAAGATAACATGATCTCTTCGTGTGACACCACACACCATGTTATCTACAATATAAATTAATTGAACAACTACATTTATCATAAATGTAAACATTTGACCAATGTGATTCTTATTTCTAGATAAATGTTTATACCAAAAGCTAGACTTTTAGTATACACTCTAACAATCTCCCACTTATACTAAAAGACTAAGCTGCCATATCTGCTGCCATACATCTGATTCCCATGCCTTTCAAAAAGCTCTTGCCTTAAGGACCTCAGGTTATCATCTGATGTAATCTAGGCGGCAACAACTTCTCCTCGTTTATACGATTTCTCGTATTGGGTGGTACTTGCGCTCTATTGTGTTTTCTTGCCTTATAGACTTATAGTTTCTTCAAGTTTGCTACTGCACCAATGTTATTACAATAAATTGTAATAATCTTTGGACAAACCAGAAATCATATCTAAATCTATCTTGAGGTTATTGAGCCATTCAGCTTTTATGGCTACCTCAGAGGCTTGCCATATACTCAGCTTCTATGGTGGAGTCCAGAAAAACACCTATGCTTATCACTCTTCCATAGTTATGACTTTACCTCCTAAAGTAAACACAAAACCCCGAGGTTGACTTATTATTGTCCCTATCCGATTGGAAGTCAAAATCCATGCAACCCACAGGGACTAAATTAACTGCCTTGTAAGCTAGCATATAATCTCTAGTTCCTCTAAGGTACTTTAATATATGCTTTACTGCAGTCCAATGTCCTTGTCTAGGGTTACTTTGATATCTGCTAACTATGCCCTTGGCAAAACAGATTTATGATCTCGTGCATAACATACATTAGGTTGTCTAACTGCCGAAGCATAAAGAACTGCCTACATGTCCTCAATCTACTTTGATGTCATCGGAGACATCTCTTTAGATAAAGACACTCCATGCTTAAAAGGTAAGAAACCTTTCGAGGAGTTTTGCATGCTTAAAACGAGCAAGGATTTTCCGATGTATCAAGCTTGGGATAAGTAAAATATTCTTTTCTTGCGATCCCTTATTACTTTGATCTCAAGAATATATACATTCTTCCAAGTCCTTTATATCGAATTGTTTGGACAACCATACCCTTACTTCTGACAACATTTTGATATTGTTTCCAACTACCAAAAATGTTATCTACGTATAGTACAAGAAATACCACCACGCTTCCATCACACCTTTTGTATACACAAGACTTATCCAGTTACTAAATGAATCCAAAGGTCTGGATTACTTTGATAAACTGGATGTTCCAAGACCTTGAAGCTTTGTATCAGTCCATAGACTGATTGAGCTTGCACACAAGATGCTCTTAGCCCTTTGCAATGAACCCTTCTGGTTGCTTTATATGGATGCTTTCTTCAAGACTTCCATTAAGGAATGCTGTCTTGACATCCACTTACCAAATAGATAAAAGAATCCGGATAGACTTAAACATGGCTACCAGTGAAAAAGTTTTCTTTTTCATCTAGCCTTGCTTTGAAAGTTTCTACCTTCCTGTCTATCCCTCTTTTCCTATTATAGATCTTTTTATACCCAAAGGCTTTTACACTATTTGGTGGTTCTACAAGCTTCCAGATTTTATTAGAATACATATATTCTAATTCTGTTATTCATTACTCTTTGCCAAGATATTGCATCTTTATCTTGGAGTGTTTTGTCATATGTCCGGAGATCAGGTTCATGTCCTCCAGGGATCGAGTCCAAAAAACTCTCCCAAAACATGAATCTTTTTAGGTTGCTTAACCCTCCCACTACGACAAGGCACTTTCTGTAATTGTGTATCATTTGTGATACGTGTTGCAGTTTCCTTGTGATATCTCATCTTGTACAGTTGGTACTAGATTAGACATGCCTTTTAATATTTCCTTAAGAACAAATTTTCTTATGGGCACGTGGTTTATTACATAGTCCTTTTCTAAAAATCGGTCATTGATGCTAACAATGATCTTCTGATTTTTAAGACTATAAACCTACTTTCATTTCTCTAGGATAACCCACAAATAAGTGAATTCCTGTCCAACTTATCATTGTCTCTCTTCAGCATATGTGCTGGATTACCCGAATCCGAATATGCTTCGAAATAGGCTTACGCCTATTCAGCAATTCTATATGAGAGAGAGTTCTGACTTTTAGAAGGTACTATATTCACTCCCGTTTCCAGAGTATATCCTTAAAATGATTTTGATAATATTCTTAATAACTCATCAATCTACTTATTTCCATAAGAGTCATATACCTTCCTTTTCCTACACCATTCTGTTGGGGTGTACTAGGTGCAGTTAGTTGGGATTGAATCCCTACTTCTGATAAATGACTCCTAAATTCTCCCAAGAGGTACTTGCCACTATGATCTTACCGTAGTGTCTTGATACTTTTACTTTGTCGTTTCTCCACATCAGCCTCGTACTCTTTGAACTAATCAAAGCACTTAGACTTGCGGCACATCAAGTAAATATATCCGTATCTCAAATAGTTGTCTATAAAATAGATGAAATATTTGAAACAACCTCTTGCCTGGATGCTCATAGGATCACACAAATCAAAATGAACCAATTCCAATATATCTTTGACTCCATACCCCTTAGACTTAAAAGCTTCTTGGTTATTTTTCCTTCCAAGTAAGACTCGTAGGTTGGAAAGATTTCCACTACTAATGAACCCAAAAGTTCATCAGCTACCAATGAATCCTACTCAAGTTAATATAACCTAGCTTTAGATGCCAAAGATATTAATGGTTCATTTCCGAAGGTTGCTTTCTCTTAAAATTAGAAGATGTGTTACTAATTTCCATTTGTTGCATCGTGGGAGTTATTGGATTTATAAATTGCCAACCAATGCACCAGAACAGATAACTTCCCTCTTTTTCTTAATAACAACTTTGTTATTAAAAGAGGCAGAATATCTAGTTCTTTGAATAGTTTAGAAACTGAAAACTAGTTCTTTCTAAACTTGATGCGTAAAGACAATTACTCAAAAATCCATGTTTTATTCTTATCAAAAGATAAACATCTCCCACTGCAACAGCTACCATTTTTACAGTAGTGCCCATGTGGACGGTGTTTTAATTTTCATTTAGTTGTCGGGTTTCCTGGAACCCTGCAATGAATTGCGGACATGATTGATGGCATCTGTATCTACACTCCAGGTTCTGGTAGATAACACCACTAAACATGTTTCAACTAATGAATTAAATACACCTATATTGTTCTTAGTTCTAAGAAGACAGTCTACCTTAATGTCCAAGTCCTATTTCCAATCATTACAATTGGGACTACTAAGTCTTTTCTATAGTATAACAACTAGGGGATTGACAAACATTTTAAATCCTAAGAATCACAAAAATATTTGGTCAAGATCAATTCTTTAAAATCCCCATGAATTTTGTATGCCACGATAGTGTGGACGTATACAAAATCAAAGAGGAGATTTTATCCATTAATTTTATTATCTCGTCAACTTTACTTTATGACGAATAAAATTAATAGTTGATCTGTCTTTGATCAAATATTTGGTCAAAATTTTTGAATTTAAAATAACATTGATTCCTCAAACAATATTATTTAAATTCACCAACACCTTAAACACCGTGAATTTTGCATGCCACGTTAGTGTGGACGTATACAAATTCAACATTTGTAAAAGGAGGGTTTTAACCCATTAATTTTATTATCTTGTCAACCTAACTTTTTGACAAATAAAATTAATAGTTGGTATCATTTGGTCACACAAATAATAGCAGTGACTCCGATGGGGAGGATACTGTTAGATGTGTCTAAGTGTATACCATTACTTGACACTAAATCCATTAATAAGATTATGCCCCTTCCGTTGGGGAAGATCACACGCTCTTAATTAATTTCCTATAGTCATCCAAAAATGGAAGTCTGTTCTAGTGATCCACAAACAAGCTCATCCATTATGGAGGAAGGCACTCAGAGCCAACGCGCAAGCTTGTTTGCATCACTTACAAACCAGTAATGGAGACCATGGGATTTACTTAAAAATCCCTCTCCCACTTAGTTATTTATAAATGAGGAATTTTAACTATGCTAGTCTACCTAACATGCATACTAACAAGCACACAACACAGCATAAAAAGCAATAAATAGAAACTATGCCTTATAGGGTTCAATTATAGGGTTTGGTTTAACTTTGTGTTAGATTCAGGTTTAGCTTTGGGCTCAACAAATAGACATTTTTTTGATAAACTTCTGGGCTATGGTGAGTCACTTGTACATCATTAAAGTAACTATGTCTTCGAGGTTTTCCAAATAGTCCTATCCACTGAACTTAGTACAAAACCTTGGTCTAACTAGTCAGGATTCATAAAGGGTAGCTTCGGTTAGTTCCACTTAGCCAAATGCACCAGGTCGAAGCCATATCTTCCTAGACATGCATAGACTAAGCTTCCATAATGTACTATCATCCAAAATTTCACTAGTATCATAGGTCAAGTTAAACTGTTCCTTTTCTAATTAGTTCTAATTATCCTGTCGGGTAGTTTGTTTTGGGTTACCCTGTCGGGTAAATTATTTTTGGAGGTGTCAGCTATTTTGAAGCCTCCTCCTACATTATTGATTTACCTTTTAGGATTTGTGTATATTTTTACTTAATTTATAAATTCGATTTAAGTTTTAATTTAATTTTATTTAGTTTAATTTAGTTTTAATTTAATTTTTAATTAATTTTAATTATGTTCTTTTAATGGTTTATCTTTTTATTAATACAGTTTTTCTTCTGGCTCCCCTTGGATCATAGCTTCGATATGGTCTATCAAGGTAGTAAACTTGATCCTTGGGGATCCAATATTGACCAAGTCTAACTTGATTGACTAAATTTGACTTGGGGACCCATGCTTGGACTGTTTTTCTACTTGATCTAATTATAATTGACAAATACGATTTGAATTTGTGTTTGACCTTAAATCCAAGTCTGGATTTGTTGTAAACGGCTCGCTGCTTCCCAAGAATCAGATCCAGATTCTTGGAACCCAAGGTGAACTATTCCAACGTGTCATTGGGTTCTTTAACTTGAGTTTTCAAATTGGAATTTTCTTCCTCAAGTTGTTGGGCCCGAGTTGAAATTCCACGTTGAACTTGCTCAGTTAATGAACTCGAGTTAGTCATTTCCTTAAGGGTTATTACCTCCTTTTGAAGCGACTTAACCCGGACGTTGGATTTAGCCAACTTCTTTAATAAGTAAGGAATTAAATTTTCCAAATCATCTAAGTTAATACTAGAAATTAGAGCACTTACAGTGGTTTTGGGTCCTTCAGAAATGGATACGGATTCGTGGCTTCGCTCGGACTCGGTGTCTGATTCACTCTCGGTTTCTGAATCGGATTAGAACTCGGACTTGGTTTCAGCAACATGTGCTAGTACTGGTAGAGCGAGAAGGCTCGCTTGCTCTTCTTCTTCGGATTCGGATTCGTCTGATGACTCGGACCATGTTGCCTTCAGTGCTTTCTTCGTCTTGCTTGTTCCTGCAAATAACACAACACCTTCCTCGGTCGGAATAGTATTAGTCTGCTCAAATAATTTGTTTATTAAAACATGCTTACCTATTTTCGTATCAGGAATACCTTCATGTAGCTCAATCAGATTCTCCCATAGCTCTTTTGCAGTTGAGAATGGGCCAATGCGGTTCAGCTCCTCGTTGGTTAGGCCGCACTGAAGTGTATATGTTGCTTTGGCATTTACCTCGACTTTCTTGATTATGTTCGCGTCCCAGTTCTCAAATGGTAGTGGCTTGCCGGTGCCGTCAGTTGGTAGTTCGAGCCCGGTCTTGGTGATCATCCAGACTTCGAACTCAGTTTACAAGTACGACTCCATTCGGCCTTTCCAGTAGCCGAAATCATCGCCGGAGAAGAG